>NC_051286.1:27787704-28047704 GCF_015220745.1 Sebastes umbrosus | reverse complement strand
TTTGGGAACCACTGTTATACACCTTAAAGAAGGGTGCTACAAACAGAGCTCAGAGAGAGTGGGAGTGGGAGGGTGTAGCGTCCGGTTTGAGAACGGCCCTGTGTGTGAGGAGGTGATACTACTGTCTAGTAGTTATGACACAGATTATGCAATATGAGCGCACAAAAGTGTTCAGATAAAAACCTTTCATCTCTCGCTATTCAAGAGCATAGAAAAACAGCCTTGTGTTAATGTGACCCGCTGGGCATTCTAAGAGCATTCAGTTGCCGGTGAAAAGGAGAGGAAGTTGTACATCTTTCTCATTCACAACTGACCCTGTGATCATTCCACTGTAGTTTCAATGGGAAAATCATTCAAATTGGTGTTCTGAGATTTTCACCGGAAACTAAAATGATTTAGCAGCAGCCAGCGGATCAACACAACAGCAATAAAAACGCTTTTATTAAACAGTGATTTTTCCCTCCAAATTACAATCACACGGCAGTCTGATTCGTCGAGCATTCAGAGGTCTCTCTAATATGTGAAAATGATGTCACAACATTAAAGAAACAGTGTGTAGCATTAAGGGGGATCTATTGGCAGAAATATAATATAATATTATGTTTTCTTTAGTGTGTAATCACCTGAAAATAAGAATCGTTCTGTTTTCATTAGCTCAGAATGAGCCGTTTATATCTACATAGGGAGCGGGTCCTCTTCAAGGATCTGGCCGCCATGTTTCTACAGCAGCCCAGAACGGACAAACCAAACACTGGGTCTAGATACGGACATTCGCGTTTTTGCATCGGCGTCTGTAGTTCTCTTACACGCTTGGCATATGAGAGAAGTTTCAGTTGGTTGCAATCTGCAACCTCACCACTAGATGCCGCCAAACCCTACACTGTACCTTTAACTGAAGGGACAAAAGCATTGGCACGCCCTGGCATAAGTGCATTTGAGTTTAACTTTTTTAGTTCTGGGTATAGATGACAATTTCCTTTTCGGTTCAACGTGATCGCAGTTTCCGTAGGGTTGCACTGGTGGTTGGATTTGGTGGTGAAAGACGTAGATTCATTAAATGGGTAATCCAGTGATTTAGTATTGTATGTACGCAAAGTTGGAGGACTAGTGAGAGACAAAACAAAACAATCGAAGTAGCAGAGGCCGAGATATCCTGACTTTTATTCCCTCGTATTGGTCAAGACAATAGACTGTATATAAGTAGGGGACGTAGTCACTGTGACGTCACCCATTGTTTTGTGGAGCTTTGAGTTTAGCATTTTGGCCGTCGCCATCTTGTTTTTTTGCAATCAGAAATGACATGAGAAGGTGGAGCTAAGTACAACTGAATGCTGAATAAAACATTTTTAGGCGACCAAAATGTTACTGAAAACTGAAAGCACACTATGAAAGGGTTGAAGTTCTAAGACGGAAACACGGACAACTCCCAGACAGGGACAACGCCGTGGTAGCGACCTGTCAATCACAAGGTAGCCCCACCCTAAAGCATCCCCTGCTTTATGGTCTATCTGACTCTAAATGGGACCATCATTTAATAAATGAACATCATGCTGTATTGAAGAAGACTTGAAACTAGTGATTGAGACCATAAACTCATGTTTACAATGTTTACTGAGGTAATAAATCAAGTTAGAAGTAGACTCATTTTCTCATAGACTTCTATAGAATCAGTCAAAATTTTAGCAACCAGAAGAGTCGCCCCCTGCTGGCTGTTAGAAAGAATGCAAGTTTAAGGTACTTCCGAATTGGCTTCACTTTTCAGACCCTGAGGTTAAGACCCAAAAAAACTGGAACCTACATTTCCCACAATAAAACTCAAAACAATATTTAATTAAAGCCTCCCTGTCTGGTAAACATCCATGTCTATCACACTACACCCCCAGTTAAAGGGACTGTTTGTAAGACTCAGAAATGTCTTGTTAACAGCGACACCTGTGGCCGTTAAGTCAACGAAAGTCAGCGTCCTGTTGCTCGCTCTACATAGACATGAACGAGCATTGATCAACACAGTGAGGCAGCACACGTCAGCTAAAACCACAATATCACTCTATATTTCAGCTGCTTGGCAGTAATGTTAGCTGACCAGACGGAGGTCTCTCCATGAATCAATGCTGATACTGTGTTTCCTGCTTCAGCCCCCCGACCGCGGTCAGAATGAACAGGGGAGACACCAGAGTTTTGGTTACTCTTCTGCAGTGTGTAGTGTGCGCGCATGCACATGGGAGGTGGAGCGAGTGAGAACGAGCGCGGTGTGTGAGTGAAGGCAGGCAGGCAGAGGAGCAGAGTGCAGCGTCGTCTCCGGCCCTGGAGACCAAAGCTACGGTCTGCCCTGTGTCTTCTGGCCGTGGTCAGGAAGCTGGAGCAGGAAGAGTTGACACTGTTTTGCAAGACGGGCTTCACTAGATATAACTTTGCCGTTTTGGTGCTTCTGAGTAGTTTGTTTTTGGAACAGCATAGCCACACGCGAGCACGCATAGGAAACACCGACCCGCAATGATTTATAGGAGTGTAAATGTAAGAAGTTACAAACTGTCCCTTTAAGGCGGGCTTTATAAATTTGTAGTTTCCAGGCCCAAGCCAAGGTGGCATCACTATGACATCATCAGGGTTATTTTCCCAGATCTCCCAGACTTTCCAGAAAGATGCTTTGTAACTACAGTGAGTGCAACAGAAACAGCACATTTAGCAAAGCAATCTACCAAAAAAGAGTCGATTGTGATTCAAAAAGGGATCCGATGCTCGATTCAGATTCAGTACTGAACCTCAGTTTTCAGCTCCTCTCTTAGGGGCAAAGAACCATGCACTGACCCGAATATGATATATTAGAAGATGATATCTGCAGCAATCGTTATGGAAATGCGGCCATGGGTTAAACAATACTGTCTGAATATGACAACTTAAAACTAGCCTCTTCAACATCCTGTCACATGCGAAAAGTCTCTCAGTGCTGCAGTGAAAGCGAGGAGGCAGTGCACTCTGACAGCAAGTTGCAAACACTTTTCTGTTACAATACAGGCTGTCGGACGAGACGGGCTGAGCCTGAAGACGGGAGGGGGCTGCAACGGGAGACAGATGTGTCCCAGGTGAGATGTGAGCACAAGACGCACGGCAGCCATTGCCATTATGTCACTGTGTAGGCGTGCGTGCTGCGCTTGACTACTTGCGTAATAGAAGGATAAAGTAAATATATTATGAGCATATTGTCAGCATATATTACGCTGCAGCACACATAGAAAAGCTCTGGGGAATTAATACGCATCTGATGAAAACTTCTGATGTGGTACTAAATGTTCATTCACTTCTAATGTGCTCACAACAGCTCACACTGCATCATAATGCAAGTGTTACTCATTACTGTGTCTGCCTTCATTCATGCAACGAGCAGCAGAGCTGAATCTGCATCGTGTCAGTGTGTTGCCGGTGGTTTCGCTTTACGTCACAATGTGAGCTATTTTTCCATATCATACAGTAATTATATTAAAAGCAGTAGCTTATAGAATATGATGTGATTACTTTTACTCCTTGTGAAAGAAGCATTTAATTTATGGTGTACAAAAAGGCAAACTAACACTTAAATGAATCACACATTTTTTAATGCCACCCCCTCAGCTCACTTTATGTAAAACCAACTGCACAACCTTTAAAGTGACGCAAGTAGCAACATGGTATGGTGGAGCACTTTCAAAACATCATCTTCCTACGCATGTTTAAATAGACTTTTTAAAGACCTTCATTTTGTGTCTGCTTTCACAAATGATGGTCAGTTAGAAAATATACATTTTTGTGCACTTTTGTTATGTACAGTGCCAGGAATTTATACTCATGTCTCTTCCATACTTCTCATTCTCATGTCTCCAGTAATTGTCTTTTTTCAGAGCTCTGTAAGAGCCTTGAGACTCTCATCCGTCCTGTTAATGTTCACCATCAACCTTGTGCTGCAATAATGGATCAGGAATGGAATGAAAGCTATCTTTAAATGTTAGATAACTAAACCAAATCTCTCCGCTCAGTCATTGCTTGATAGTATGCAGCAGCCTACAAATGTGACAATGGTGAAATTCCTTCTGCATTCTCCAGCTCACTCGGTTACATTTTCACTGTCTCAGCAACAGATAGACACAGAAAAGTAGCAGTATGAGATGAACAAAGAAAAGAGGTGTGAGTCACAAGAAAAAGGATAACGCTATAGTAAAGTAGGGATGCACCGATACTGTTACCGCATCGGATATCGAGCCGATACTGACTCTAATAGCTGGATCGGATTTCTGTGACGTTGGGGCCGATCTATTCAATTCAGTTCTGTGTTTATATATATACATTATATATATTTTTAATTCCTGTTTATGTTTTGACCAATTTGTAGGCAGAATATATTTGGTATCATTGGGCAAAAATTCTATAACATTACGTTACGGCATCACTGATGCCGTAACGTAATGTTATGCAACACTAGGTTTGTAAGCGCATTACGCTCTCTGTCGGGGCTACACTCAAAACCACGGGGCTTTAGATCCAGGAAAATGACCTGGCAACGCTGACTTAGAAGAGTGTTTGTGTTGGACTGATCCCCGGATCGCCCCGGCACAGACACTGACATAGAAGAGCGTACAGTATGTGACGGAAATGGATCGAATCAGATTGTCTATTCTAATACCGACACTCGGTATTGGACTGGCGCATTCCTAAAAATGAATGTTTTGTTTATCTCTGTGAAAGATATCTGACGTTTGGTTCCAAATTCTAACAAGGTGTGACATCTAGTTGCAGGATGTTATCATTAGCACCGTTAAAGCTGCAGTAGGCAGTATATTTTTGGCATCATTGGGCAAAAATTCCATAATAACCTTTCAGCATATTGTATTTCAAGTGTTCTGAGAGAAAATTAGACTTCTGCACCTCCTCATGGCTCTGTTTTCAGGCTTTAGTACATCTAGATCGTGCACGAGACTTTGGCCAATCACAGGTCATTTCAGAAAGAGAGCGTTCCTATTGGCTGTTCATTCAACGGAGGCAGATGTCAATCAGTCGCAAACTCCGATCAAACTGTCAAACTAGGGAGCGCTGATCAAATATGAATTCATATTCTGTTACTGTAATGTCTATTTCTCTCCACAAATGTTTTCAGAAACATCTTGTAGTGTACTGTTCAGCTGTAAAATGAGGAAGTTTGCTGTGGCTGGTGGGCGGTGCTTGGTGTTTCCTCGACTGATCACAACATGGCTGCCAAACTTTCTGATTTTACAGCTGAACAGCGCACTACAAGATGTTTCTGAAAACATTTTATGCGAGAAATAGGCATTACAGTCACAGAATATTGATTCATATTTGATCAGCGCTGCCTAGTTTCGACCGTTTGATCAGAGTTTGCGAGTGATTGACAGCTGGTCAGAGGCGGCAAGGCTCCAGATCGGCTCTGATTGGTTGTTTTCCTCCGGTCTGTGAAATCTTGCAGATGCCGTAAGAAGCACCGGAGGACATCGGAGGACACAGAGGCACATGATTTTTTTCAGATCTCATGCACTACTGTCAGGATATAGTGACCGTTTTATAAAAATAACTTTTTTTAATCATAATTGCTCCAACCTGCCTACTGCAGCTTTAAAAAGATTGACATTTGAATTGTAATTCCTGTTCATTTTGACAACTTTTTTTCCAAGTTGCTGGTGTACCATTCAGTAAATGTAAATCTATGTGTTTTACTGTTACATTTTGTTTTACAAAGTTGAATAAAACAGTATTTAAGTCAGGCCTGATGTTGCCTTACACATTTAAGAATGATCCCAATCACTTCCACACAGTGAGAAATACCGCTTATTAATTAAACACTGGTATCGGATCGGTACTCGGTATCGGCTGATACCCAAAACCAAGGTATTGCTATCGGGCCTGAAAAAGTCGGATCAGTGCATCCCTATAGGAAAGTGATATGAAAATAATCAGGGCTTGATTTAGGACGGATTCAGAGGCATGACACTCGTGTTAGTACGAAACACTGAACACACCCTGCTCCTTCTGTTAGCTCTTAATTCTATACATGGTGATGGTTTTCACCAGACAGCATGGTGCATAATCAGCAAATGTCTGTGCTTTATTTTAGCTGGAGGAACGAGAGGGGGCAGAGTCTGGGACAAGACACTCTGGGTCAGTCTGCAGTGCACCATGCTGACTCCAAACCTGAGTCATTAGCCTTTGTCTTCCAGTCCACCGGGGCCACGTCACACAATAAATCAAAGCTGTAGTTACTCATCAGCAGACAGGTGTGGACAGAGTGACACATTTTATAGTCCTCTAACAACCAGCAGACCTGCCCCTGAGCCAGGCGGTAGGTAGGCTAATACACAACACTGTCCCTTTACCAGCGTTTGCCAACAGGGGATGACCTTGAGAGGCAGGCAGAGCCCCGGTCAAGAGAGGCAACATCACATATAATGCACTTTAAGGATTTGATTCAGGCATATCTGGATTTCTGTGTAATAAGGTGTCCTTATTGTCTAGAAATGTGTGAGTGGTTTTTTTTAGTGTGTGTGCAGGAGAGGTGGGAGTGGATGAGATGTGGCCATGCCTGCATTGATTTGCAAAAAAAGTAGCCTCATTGTGAGGATGATGTGGGCTATAAGGAGACACACCACACCCCCACCTCCTCCTCCTCCTGCAAGCACCACACACACACACACACACACACACACCCTTGCAACATCAGCACCAGTGCCAAACTAAACCAGAATGCATCACACCACATCGTGCACAGGTCGTGCCAAGCACAGACATCCCACGCAAAGTCACAATTATAATCGAAATTCACACAGTGTGCATTGATCGGGGAGACTGCACAAATCAGCCGTCAACAATGCACATTGGTCTCTGTCTGAACACTTTTGTTGTTGAATCCTTGCGAGTGTGCGTGTGTGTAGGCAGTGTCAGAGTAAATCCAAGCAAGACATGCAGAAATAATCTCATGCTGACAAGTCGTGCAAAACGTGCAAATCAAATGGCAAACTGCAACAGAGGCTGTGTTGATAAATGATGCGTTGTTATTGTAATTTGCGTATCAATAATCTGGATTTAACCCGCCAATAAATCCACAAATGAGTCTTATGAAACCAAAAGGATGACGCACTGCAAGGTGCACCATGCAGGTCATTGTGCACATTTGTTTTTTTCTCTCCATGCACAATCGTCCAACAGATCCCACAGAGATACATCCATCATACCTTGCAGGAGTGCGGAGTGAACGGGAGAAGTCCGGTCTGATGTCTGGAGTGGTCCAACACACACCCTGCGAGGACGGAGACAACAAGCGGTTCAGTGGTCTGAAGCTACTCTTCTGTTGAGACACTACCAGCTCAATGATGCTGTCGGGAGGGTTTTGGGGTTTTTTTTTGCGGGAGAAAAGTCAGCCTCGACTGAAAGTAAGCGGTGAGGGTCCGAAGGATGATGCTGCTAAACTCACACTGATGCTGATGTAGAGAGGAGGAGGCACATACTACTGAGAGAGAGACAGAGAGAGAGACACACACACAGAGAGAGAGAGAGAGAGAGAGAGAGAGAGAGAGAGAGAGAGAGAGAGAGAGAGAGAGCAGTGCATCTCTCTCTCTCTCTCTCTCTCTCTCTCTGTGTGTGTGTGTGTGTGTGTGTGTGTGTGTGGTGGAGTATAGTATTAGTATAGTATAGTAGTAGAATAGTATTAGTATAGTATTGTATAAGTATAGTATTAATATAGTATAGTAGTAGTATAGTATAAATATAGTATTAGTATAGTATAATATTATTATAGTATTAGTATAGTATAGTATTATTATAGTATTAGTATAGTATAGTATTATTATAGTATAGTATGATCCTGTAGCATGATGTGGAGTATAGTATTAGTATAGTATAGGATTAGCCTGTAGCATGATGTGGAGTATAGTATAGTAGTAGTATAGTACAGTATTAGTATAGTATTATTATAGTATTAGTATAGTATAGTATGATCCTGTAGCATGATGTGGAGTATAGTATTAGTATAGTATAGTAGTAATATAGTATTTGTATAGTATAGTATTAGTATAGTATAGTATTAGCCTGTAGCATGATGCTGCGAATAAAGAAAAACTGAGAAATGACAAATACAAACAGGAGTTTCTATATTAGACATTCAAGTTCAGCTTCTTCTTCACAGACCTTACCGTGCCTTCCAGCATGAAACACGACAAACTCATTTAGCTTAGCTCATATGTTAAAGCTGAGACGCAAATTAACACAATGGCAAACGTTGTGTTAGCTAGCTAAACCAGCAACGTAAAGGAATCCGGTCGTGTCTGGAAGGTAACCTCCAAATTGCAAGATCTCTCGCGAGATGGTTAAGTATAGAATAGGTCATGGGGCAGTGAGTCTCGCGATAGTTTTCTCACGTTTTCTAAACTTGGGGTTACCTTCTGGTCAGCAGCAGTGATTTGGCGCCACCTAGAGGACGTAACAGGGAAACGACAGTAGCATTAGTTAGCCTCTTAAAGGGGCTAGCCTAGGGATGATACTCTGGCTAAACTAATCTAGGAGGTGAGTAATTTGAGAGTAAATTGACTAACTAATATTAGTTGGATAAAGAAGTAAAATATATTACTAGCTTAAAATGTCGGCAAATGTCCAAAAGTATGAGTGAAGTGAAGGAGTTTAAAGGTTTGTTTGCTGTGTTAGAATCTAGCTAGCTAGTTGACTAAGCTAGCTAACCGCTAACATTAGCAGACTCTGCTTACATGACCTTCTCTAAGCTTCTTAATGATACTAAATCATGATGTTTAACTAACATACTCTAATGTTACTACCGAGGTGCTGGTTTGAGTGGTGAAAACTGGGTAATTTGTGTATAGCTATTTGTACTCTTAGTCTGGCTAGCTCACTGCTCAAAGCTAATATGGAACTATAATATACCATGTTAATATAATAAACCATGGGACTATAATAAACCATGTAAATATAATAAACCATGTAACTACAATAAACAACTATAATATACCATGATATAATATAATATATTATACCATGTAACTATAATATACCATGTTAATATAATAAACCATGTGACTATAATAAACCATGTAAATATAATAAACCATGTAAATATAATAAACCATGTAACTATAATAAACCAAGGAAATATAATAAACCATGCAAATATAATAAATAACTAATATACCATGTCAATATAATAAACCATGTAAATATAATAAACCAACAAAGATAATATGTAACTATAATATACCATGTAAATATAATAAACCAACAAAGATAATATGTAACTATAATATACCATGTAAATATAATAAACCAACAAAGCTAACTTCCTAAGATATTGCTCAGATATATTTTTCATCTGGTAATTTAAAGTCTAGTCTACTACAAAGCAGAGATACAGTATATGACAGATAACATTTGTGTTTTTTTGGTGTATTATTTTTTGTTGTTACTGTAGAGTGCTTGATTTGTCAAAAATAGCAATGCAAATGTCATACTGTAAATACAAAATACAGTATTTTTGAGCATTTATAAGCATGCCTGTGTGACAGGGTAGTCTGCAAGGTAACAGACAGCTGTTTGATGCCTGCACCCTGGTTTCCTAAAATTCCTCCTTATAACAATTAGTATGGGACAAATGAGGGTGAGGTGTAAATTCATTATTAATAAATGATGGATGAATTCCATTTAGCTACTTTGGTTTCAGGTAATGTGCATGCTGGCTCACTGTCACACTGTCATGGCTTACTGGGACACTTGAATAGAACAGATCCATCGTTAATGTTAGTAGTGACACCTGTGCTTTTCCTACGATGACAAGTCAAAATGTTGGATGTGAGAAGGCCTACTGTGTGCATCGTAACAAAGCTAGCATTGTCAGAAAATCTGATGCAGGGAAGCAACAGAACAGTTACAGCGCTACAGTGCCATCTCTGTATTCTGTACAGTGAATCAGCATCATGCTGTGTAACAATCTGTTCTGGTATGCTTAGGAAATCCACTCACTGAAGAGTATAATGTTGTGGTTTGCTGTGGTATTTCTTCCATGTGTTTTGAACTACATGTTTGGTGTAAGATGAGTTACAACAGAGCGCATGAGCTGTTATGGTAATACAGAAGGAAATAAAGACTACAGTGCAGGCTGAGGTTTACAAGACCGTCATCTACCAGCCTGTTTTTGAGTCAGTATTCTTTATTCTAGTATTCTTAGTATTCTAAGTCTTTCTTTAACATGGAATAGTTTTTTCTAGAAGTGTTATCTACCAGAAATAAGCTATGCATTAAAAACATTCCTGACATGATTGCATTCTTTTGATAGAGTGACACTTATTGATCTGAGCTGTGTGGCTTTCACATGCAGTGTTCACACTCAAGCTGTTTCTATTTCAGGTATTTCAGAAAGGAGAAAATGGATAAAATAACACAAGAAGATATCCGTCCACAAACTGAGAGAGAGCTTACATCACCGCTCTCCCCCAAACGACCAAGGACAGATTGTACAGTGACAAACAACCGCAGTGACAAAAGCAGGTTTGACTTTCCAGAGCTTTTAACATTTCGGAAAACCATTGTCTGCCCATCATCAACAAGTATCTTGCAGGAAAATCCAGGACTAGTATGCATAGCAGAATGTGGGGATAATGAAGATGAAAAAACTCATGAGCAACCACAAGACGCTCAATTAATTGTCACCCCTATTACTAGGTTGACACACACTGACGATGCACACATAGGATCCTCTGAAGTCTGTTTGATCGCTGCTGAGAGACGCTTCTTCAAACTTCTGCTGATAGATGAGCAGCCTCCAGTTACTGCAACTGACATACTCAGCTCATACCCAGCAGATGATGCAGATGGGGCATTAGCAGAGTCTCACACTTCAAAAGACACCAGCGCCGACACGTCCAGTCATCCTGATTGCAAACGGCTGGGGAAATCACTTGAGGACGAGCCCCCTGGTGGTTGCAGTTTTCACTCTGGGAATGACGAAGATGGGAGACAGGTGCAAAATAGTGTCAGTCAAATCCAAGCATTCACCCTTTTAAGTGATGAGGGGGTCAGATGTCAGCCTGATTGCACTCATGAAGATGCGCTACATGACACAGGTTTCTATAATACATTGAGCCAATCTGCAGAAGGTGAAAAGAGTAATCAGAAGAGGGATGAGCATGGAGCATTAAGTGAGAATATCCTTTTCAGCAAGGAAAAGGAAGAGGGTAACAGTCCCATATCTTCTACTGATTATGCAGACTCTAAATCATTCTACTCAAACCCTGAAGAGCAACCCTCTGGGAACTTGGCAGAATGTGTAAAAAATGAGGAAAAAATATTAGAATTGCAGATTTGTGAAAATGAAAATGTTCCCGTCTGCGATGGGGCAACAAAAGGCCAAGTTAATGAGAATGGCATGAGGAAAAACTCTATGCCTTCTGCTGCTGAATGTGCTGAGGGATCAATTGTTTCTTATGATGTGGTATCAGCCAGATATACTGCAACTGAGAGTCTTGAAGCTGACGACTTCAGTGGGGCAAAAAGAGAACATGCTGCTGGCGAGATGATAGCCAAAGCTCGGAGTGTAACGGCTGATCACACAACAGAGACTCCGATGCCCGCACGAATCAGTCAAGGGCCTGCTGAAGGAGATAATGATGCAAGCCCTTTCAGTGTAATTGACCCTGCTATCTGGAGTGAAACTGACAGGGAGGCTAAAGAGAAACGCTGTAACTCAGAGAGCGCCACAGGTGTAGAATTATATCCATCAGTAAAAGTCTGCGAGATGGAAACACCTCTTCCACTCTGTTCCGACGTCCGGCTATCACAGGAGATTTCAGCTCCGGACCAGACTGGGCAGTTAAGTCACCAAAGCGGAACAGAGCAGTGCAAAGATGAAAAAGAGGACTTATGGCAGTCGTATGCAGAACCGCAGGCTTGTCCCATCAACACCAACGAAACACACAACAAGACTGGCAGTGAAGGCAGCTGTCGTTGGAAATCCAGTCCCAGCAGCAGTCCAGCAAAGCCTCCTCCTGCAGGGGATGGAGGACAAGAAAGCCATGATACTGTGGGACATCAGTTGAATGAGCAGGATGGCTGTGTTCCTGTCAGTCCCGACCACCTGAAGACACAGGAGGTTGAATATTTACAGACTGAAATTGCCAGAATGGACGGGGCAACTGAGATGAAAAAAAGAGAGGGAATGACAAGTTTTGAAGAAGAAATAAGAACTGTTGAACATGGGGAATCAGAAAACTCACCAGACTTAGAAGAAAAACTGCTGCAACAAAATGAAAAACACGTAGGAGACGCAATTGGAATATCAACTGGTAATTCCATCACATTACCACATATTGACGAGGAACTGGGAAATAACCATGGATGTTTGTCTGATCACCCATACAGCGCTGTAATTTCAACAATGGAAGGGACAACAGAGGAAAATGAAAGAAAAGAAGAAGCAGGTGTTGGAGAAGAAACTGATGTGCATAGTAACTCAGAGATATCCGTGAAATCAGGGGATGCTCATCAGCAACAAAGTCAACAGAAAGGAGACATGACTGAGGAACGTATCAGTGAATGCACAGAGAGCAACATGAGTAAAAGTGGCCACAAATTAACCAGTCAACAACAAGAAAACAAGCTCAGTTGTGTCTGTGACTACCAACACAGAGCTGAGACGTTCATTATTGAAATGAAAGACGACCTTTTGGCTTTCACGTTTCCCCCAATAGGTGATGCAGTTGTGCCAGGGCCACATGAATTACTCCATTCACAAAATGCAGACGACAACCCCACAGCTCTAAATTGTCATGACAGATTTTCCCCAGTGCCATCTGCCTTCACTTTCAACGACAGCATGCCGGGGGGTTTTGACACTTTCGAGAAGATCCAGCTCTCACTAGATGATGATGATGCTGGCCTGAGCAACAGCCCTCTCCTCACCAGCCTACCCGGGCAGCTGTTGAAAACACCCCAGCAACAACTTATTACTTCTATGCCAGAGGCAGAGAGCCGTGAGCATGATGAGGTACCAGAAGAGGAGGAGGAGGTGGAAGGATTTGAGTGTCACACTGAAAACACGGCAAAGGGATTTTCAAGCAGTGACACCAGGTGTTATGAATTCCCAAACTTTATATCAGGAGCAGATGTCATTTCTCTCAGACGGCCAGAGCAACAGCCTAACTGTGAATCAGCTTATAATTCCCCCGAGTGCTTCCAGGATGACTTAAACCTACAGTTAATGTCCTCCACTGTTCTCTCCAAGAGCCACAGCTCAGCCTCTGATGTGAACAACATCCCCAACTTTGAGATGAAAAAACAATTTGACATGGTCTTGAAAGAGCTGAACTTGTATTTCGCTATCAGTATAAGCGACTTTGCAAGTGACAGTAGAGCGTCATCACCTGAGCAGTGTAGTGATATATCTAAAGCCTTGGAGGGCGACACTTCAAACTGCAAAGAACATCTCAGCAGCCCAGAACTAGGACACCTCAGAGACACTACATCAGGTAACTACAAACGATACAACCCGCCTTTACTGTATTGTATATAATTAATAAATTCATAGTATAAAATGACTGGTAAAAGACTGGTTCCAGTAGAATTGACAGCACCCATGACGTACAGATACAGAAGTAAACAAGCACCATTAGAAACGTTCCTTTGACCAATCTGATTAATTGGCTATCTATGTTTCATTTACAAATGTTACTGTAATATGTATCGTTTACTCCATATTATGCACAGTGTGAACACCACAAAAACCTTTCTGTAGATTATGAGGATCATATAAAAGCCATAATACCCTGAAAGATATTCTTTTCTTGGTGCATCCAAACCATATTCCCGCTACAACCCGCTACAGCCCGCTTCAACCTCCGAAAGATCGATTGCGTTAATGCGTTAAAGAAATTAGTGCCGTTAAAAGTTGCATTAATTCAAAACTATTAGCGTTAAAAACAATTGGCGTAAACATGTTATTATCGCGTTAACTTTGACAGGCCTAATATGTATATTCGTATATATATATATACTTATATATATATATATTTATATATATATATATTTATATATATTTACTCAAACACACACACGCACACAAATGTATGATGATTTAAGTCATATTAGTTACAGTATATATTATCATTTTTCTTCAAATTCACAGTGCAACAGATACTGAAACTGAAGTTGTTCTGTGAGCAAATCTTAAAACTAGTTTAACATTTTAGGAGCTACAATTGTTACCTTTTTTGCCGAGAGTCTCCTCTGGTTGCTTGGTAATGTGACGGTCACGACAAGACTCCAGGAAGTGACTGCCAAGAAATATTTCAGCAAATAACCCCATAAAACTTTTTGTTTTTACCCTTTGGCTTTTGTTCAAATCAAACAAGACACAATGTGTTAATTAGTTAACTTAGGAGTTGTTTTTAACTATTTTTCTTTCTCACTTTGGACAGGTCAGTCTAGCTGTTTCCCTGAGCTTCCAGTGTCGATGCTAAAATAAGCTAATCTGCTGCTGGCTGTAGCCTCATATCTAACAAACAGATGGTATCGATCTTCTTATCTAACTCTGCAAGAAAGGGAATAAGAGTATTTCCTAAAATGTGGGATTATTCTTTTTAACCATCTGAGCTATCGCTACGCCGTGCTGCTGAGAAAAGAAGTGCACTTTAAAATCAGTCAATATAGGATTTTTCTTCGAATTTATAAATATTGAAAAACTATTAAGGCAATGGAAGTTGTCGTCCATAGTCCTTAAAAAAGTGAACCACGTCCTCTTTACATTTTGGATAAAATGAAATGAAAAGTCAAGCTGTAAAAGCATTTCTCAGCTAATGTTAGATACAGTTATTGAATCAAGGCCAAACACTTGACTCAGCCTTGTATAATATGGAATATCTCACATAAAAAAATGACCATGAGGCTTAAGAACAGGCTGTCAGTTTTTAAATCATCTTTCATCTGCTCAAACAATGATGCCAGAAAAACACGAAGAACCACCTGCAACACTGCTCCATGTCCTAATGTATGTATGTGTGCTGCATGTCTATTGTTTAGATGATGCTGATGAAGACCGCAGCCTGGAAATGTGTGGAGGTGATCCAGTGGTTGCTTGTACCTCTGGCAGCTGTGACGGCGAGCAGGAGGTGCCCCTTGGCAGCCATCTGTGCCAAGAAACATCCATGTACACTGCAGAGAAACACAAAGGTTTGTCGTTTTCTTTTCCAAAAAATAAAAGACAAAAAAGCGTATTATATCTCCAGGAACAGAAGAACCAAATATCAACAAGTGTCTCCGTAATCAATCCAACTTTATTTAGTCAATTTGTTTTTATAATAAGGGTGAAACTAAATTTTGAGTGAAATAATGGTTTTCTCAACTATAAAAAATGAAAATTGTTTAATTGGAGTTAAGTGTTCTTTTTGCATACATACACTGTTTTGAGTATTGGGAGATGGATTTTAAAAGGTCAGCGAGAAAATACAATTAATTTTATTGATGTGTCTTTTCAAATTGACACAGCTTCCTATAATGAATGTTCAAATATTAATTTCCCTCCCTTAATAAGCTGCAGTGGAACGATAACAGCACCATGAATGCAAAAACGTTGTTTAAGGGTAAACAGAGCAACAAATAAGACAGATTTAGCCGGTCCCTCCTGGCTGTCTCTAACTGTCAATATGTTCCTCTCAGAGCCCCAGGAGATGGAGCAGAAAAGGGGAACGTGGTCTCCGTCCTTCGTGTGTCAACCATTCTTGGAACAGCTGAGCCACAGTGAGTCTCATTGTTGTGGCAGACAAAAGACTGAAAAGCCCCTGAGCATTGTGTTGAAAATATTTGTTCTTTTTAATAAGAGTCTCATTTATTTCAAGATTTTGAAAGACAGAACACTCAAAATGTATTTGAAAGGTTTTTAATATTGGTACATTGCCATGAGTATATAATGGTATGGATCAGTCTAGTGACTTATTTTAGAGTAAATCATCTGGACATAGAAAGAAACAAACAAATAGTATAATGAACAGTATAAGCATAGAAGCTGGTCTCCACTGCATTATGAATCCAAGTGTGTCTGCTGGGAGTTAAGAGGATTGGCCTCTGAATATTTCAGAGGAGAGTCGG
The DNA here is from genome assembly GCF_015220745.1 of Sebastes umbrosus. Lineage (NCBI taxonomy): Eukaryota > Metazoa > Chordata > Actinopteri > Perciformes > Sebastidae > Sebastes > Sebastes umbrosus. The sequence continues at coordinate 28,031,591 of NC_051286.1, read as the reverse complement.
TCTAACAACCTGCCTACCTGGAGATGCAATGTGTTCACCTGTCAGTTTGAAGGAATAAATCAGTTTAATAGCATGCCTACTCTCTCCGCATATTGACAAGCTCTATGTTAAGGGATAACTTATTTTCAACCTGGACCCTCTTTCCTGTGTTTTCGTGTCTAAGTGACTAATGGGGACAACACTTTTTGAAATTGGTCCAGTATTGAGAGAGAACGCTGCAGCTGCCAGCCGCTAAACGAGGTGTAATCTAATCATTTGGGGCAACCTGGCACCGTCATTGTACGTCCACTAAAAGTGCTTGTTTTTGCCACTGACAGGCTCAGATTGTTCTTAAAAGTGTCTGACAACATTATGGAAAGGTCCCTTCAGAGAAATGAAATGTTTTTCTTACCTTTCACTTGATCCGGTCTGTTTTGTTTAATTTTTTTAGATATCACTAAGCTATGTTTTCTATACTCCAACACAACAAACTCTGACAACACCGGTGTCCCTTGGCACTCGTCTCTCCACTCTCACTCACGTTTCTACCGCTGTCTTCAGGCAACAAGTCACATGACACAATAACAAACAGAAAGTGAAAGGTAAGAAAATGTTTTATTTCTCTGTAAGGTCCTTTCCATAATGTTGTCAGACACTTATAATACCAATCTGAGCCTGTCAGTGGCAAAAACAAGAACTTTTATGTCTAGTTCACACTACAAGACTTTAGCACAGATTTTCCGCTCCACAACAAAAGCCCCAGACCAGAGGAAAATCGGCGTTGGCTCGGCACTCACACATCTGCGCTCGAGCGTCATGTGTGAGCTGCTCAAAGACACTAGCCGAGAGGCTCACCAACGCCTCGCAGACACATTCCAGATATCTAGCATGCTAAATATCTGGACCTGTCAAGGACTCCGGCCACAAGCTACCTGGGGGAAGGAAACCTGGGGGTGGGGTCGACTGTAACAATAGGACCTTACTGTATGTGTTGCATTTGCAACATGGAGCAAAGTAGTTGTTACACCTAGAGGAATAAAAAGTAAAAAAGAGTTTGTTAACCGGTGGAAACAGGCTATTTTGTGAACACATGTGCCAACAGCAACATCAGCAATGTGTCTTGCATATGGTATCACGTCATCTACCGTGTATTTCTCGTTGTGTGTTTTTGTAACAAAACGTAGTTTGGAGACCTCATCAACAATTCCTCCCGGTGAAAGATCTTGTAGTGTGTCACCCCCTGTTGCCGGTCAGTATTGTAGTGTGAAATCAACGACTTCAAGACTCACAATTACAAGACAGCAAGTTGTGTAGTGTGAACAGTACAGCGATCTGATGACTTTGAAAGTCGTGTAGTGTGAACTTGGCTTTAGTGGACGTACAATGGCGGTGCCAGATTGCCCCAAAGGATTAAATTACAGCTCATTTAGTGGCTGGCGGCTGCAGCGCTCTCCCTCAATACTGGACCAATTTCAGAAAGTGTTGTCCCCATTTGTCACTTAGACACAAAAACATGGGGAAATAGGGTCCTGGTTAAAAAATACCGAAGTAATCCTTTATTTTGTCAGCTTTGGTAAAGAAAGCTGAAAGCATCAGTATGTCCATTTGTTCACCGTGGTTTCTTCGCAACCATTAACAGAAAACAAAAGCCAGAATGTTCTGTGGGGCTTTGGGCCTAAAGAAGTGCATACTGTACTGTTTTATTTAGTGTTGTTGTGTTTTCGCGTTTGCAGGACAGCCGGAGCAAATCAGGAGACTGGAGCCTCTGAGAACATGCACACGGCCGATCCGGGTCGGACTTTCAAAGAGAGCCAAGACCAAACACCTCCACCGTCCCCACCCCTACAAGTGAACATCGCAAATGCAATCAAGGTGAAATGCATGACTGTTAATGAAGGTCTTCTTGTTGCCATGTGCTGAAAATGTTATTTTCAGATTTTCAGTATATTGTTCATGGCTTTCTTGTGCTTCTACTCTTTCTTGTTTTTTGTGAGTGGTTCTGGTTCTTGTACATTTGTACAACTGCCTCTTTATTCAGGGGATGTTGAATCACATTTATACATTTTCATGCATCCTCTCACGGGAGGTTCCCATATAATAACAGTCTGCTGCTGTTTGCCAACTGAGCAGCAGCTGCTGGGGAGTAAGTGCCTTGCCCAAGGACACCCTGACAGTATTTGTCGATGAAAGAAAACCTACTTCCTGTCCATATTTTCCCTGATGGAAATATATTCTGGTTTTAAAATATCTTAATGTTATCGATCTACCTATTTATATATTTATATATTTATTTGCTTCATTCCAACCCAGATTAGGGTTTGAAAAATGTATATATCCTTGTTGGTCTTATTTATATACTTCTTATAAGCTAATATTTAACTATTTTTTATATTATTGCATTGTATAAAATACATCCACTTATTCAGGTTTGTCACATATAATTGGTTCTTATGCGTTTAACTGTGGGTGTATTGATACAGTATGCTACTTGTTCCTGTTATGAGTGGGCGTATTCAGTCAGGATAAATGAGCTGAGTACGCTCTGTTACTGCTACTGTGTTTTTACCATTAAATGTGTTCACGTGTACTGTATGCAACATATCCTTGAGCAGTTCTGTGGGAGGTTAGCTGCCTTTGGAGTTGAAATAACCTGTTCACCGTTGAATTAAATAATATAATTGCATTTAAATGTGTTTTTCATGTACTGTGTATGCTATACATGACTCTACCTTTAGGCAAAGCGTAGATCCAAGCTCATTATTTTGACAAATAAGGAGAATTTAATCAATATATTGTTTGTTCTAACTCATAATTAGATTCACTTTTTGTCAACAACTTGGTCAGCTAAATGTGCTCTTCGTTATCGTAACAGACGAACACATTACAATTTTAGTAACATCCTGCCACTACTGGAGGACAACATAACAATAAATATTAATGAGCTTATTTAAATAAATTCTTCCATATCTTTAAACTCTCTGATAAAACTAGTGGCTATATTAGAGCGGTTGCTAAACAGCTGCTAGTGTAATAAAAATGCTGTTTACCTCACTAAATGCTTAATTGAAGTTTCTAGATACAACGTTAATAATTAGGGCTGTGCAATTAATTAAATTTGAATTATGATAACAACAATTTTGACTTCCAACAATTATGAAAACAAGTTAATCAACATAAAATGATTATTGTGCAACATTACATTTCTCTCGTCTTGTCTTGTGTTATAAATCCAGAGCACACCGTTCCTTTACAGCAATGGACTTTTACGCCGCTCAGTGTTCATTTTGTTAACGAAAACTATGACGAAATATGTTCGTCAACAGTAACGGTGACAATATCAAACATGCGATATCGTTGACAAAAAAAGACGAGGCTAAAATGTAGTTTAAAAACATAAAAACTTTACCAAAATCTCTCTTTATTTTTGTCACATTCCACCTTCTCCTCCCCTCTCTCTGTCTCTTTCTCTGTGTCTCAAACACACACACACACACAAAATGCGCCACGGCTGTGGTGCTCAGTCTGTCTCTGTCCTTCTTGTCTCAGTCCTCAGTCCTGACAATTGTGCTCCTATAATGCATAAAGCTAGCGGTTTGCGGGTCAAGTCGGGTTCTGGTGGTTGAGTAACATATATTTTTACATGTTGGGGGGGCAGATTGTCTTTCATAACGGGCCGGTGGGTGCGACTGAACCGCGTATCATTAATGAGCGCAGCCAGGAGGACTCAAACTAACTGCAAAGCTGCATTCTTCATCATTCAACCTGTGTTTTTCTTCAGATAATGATAAGATCATTTTTTATGTGAAATGAGCTTGATTGAAATTACAGAAATGTTCAATATAATCTGATAACTAAACAGGACTAAGATTATATAAAAAAAAATAAGCTTACATTTTGACTAAAATCAAATTACTTTTCTAAAAAACTGGACTAAAATGTTTTGAGTTGTCGTCAACTAAAACTAGACTAAAACTATGGAGGATGAAAATGACTAAAATGTGACTAAAACTAATAAGTATTTTTGTTTTAAGACTAACACTAAATCTGTAATAGCTGCCAAAATGAGGTCAGGGACGGCCGCTCGGTATGGGAGGATCCCCTCATGGGAACTCTCCCACAGGCTGGCAGGTCCTCGCCGGGCGTACTGGCGATGCGCCACGACCGACTCTAGGTTGGCTTGGAAAGGCCCGGGTGAAGGTGGCGCTTTACAGCACCCCTCGTCCGGGCCTCACCGCTTAGTGCTCGCTGTGCCCTCTCTCCCTGTGGGAGGGACAGAGCTCCCTGCTACCGGTGCGACTGTCAACGGCACTGACTGTCAACGGGACTGACTGTCCTCAGTGCGTCGATGAGTTTTTTTGCCATGTCATCACCATTCATATCTATACAACCAATGAGTTTATGATTAAATTGTTTGCAGGATTTTCTTTGTAAATGCATGACGTTTCCATAGTCAATGACTAATTGTGTTAAATAATCTTAATCTCAATATTGACAAAAATAATCGTGATTATGATTTTTGCCATAATTGATCAGCCCTACAACAGATAGATAGATACTAAATTGGTTTTAACATGACCTCAGCACTTGTGGTAGAAGCTGTAGACAGTGGATGTGACACCTCAGCTCAAGTTGAGCCGATGAGAGTGCTGTTGGGGTTTGTTTACCTGCCACCAGCTCCCTAAATGTGAAGTGAATAGGTTTGTTTTTGTTCTCAAGTCAGGCTGGTTTTTCTAGTGCATGCTGGAGACAGATCCAGTGGGTAGTCATGAGGAAAACAATGACAGCTTGACTGCATCTGTTTAAATGAATAGCATAGCCATATTGTCAGTGCTTGCTTTTCTTAACTGTGTAGCATTCAATGCAGCGTTGTTCCAAACGGATAAAACAGAAGTTATGACAGAATTAAAGGACCAGTGTGTAACGATTAGTGGGATCTATTGGCAGAAATGGAACATAATATTAATAAGTATGTTTTCTTTAGCGTATAATCACCTGATAATAGGAATCGTTGTGTTTTTGTTACCTTAGAATTAGGCTTGTCGCGGTAGTGGGTGTTACGGTGCTACACGGTGGTCAGGCACACACCGATTACATCACGTACCCAACGCCCCCACCGTCGTGTTGCTTATTTACAGAAATAAAACCCATTTAGTTCATTTTGGCATATCAGCGGTATGTTATCAATAGATAGTCGGACGACGGACGCTACAGACCGACGGTGAATGTCGGAGTCTTACGGAGTCTCAACACATATAGCAGGTGTCATATTTCACACACGGGACGAGAGGGAGTTGACAGACCGAGAGATGGCGGAGGATTTGGTGTCGAAGCGAAAAGCAAACACGCTTATTTGGCAATATTTCAGATTTAAACCCAACGCTAAAGGGAAACATAATGTTAATGAGGCCATCGCTATGTGGAGAACGGAGCGTTCACAGCTGGTGTGCGTGGCGCAGCGGCGCCAGGTAGACACCTGCAGTCCCGCAGCGAAAGCTGGACCGGAGAGGCCAGACACACAACCACCCGACAGTAAAGATCAAAGTAGGCGCTACATTCTGTATATTCAGCGCCTTGTAAAATGGTGTTGTACACCGTTTTGTTCTGTACACCAGTGTTGTCACAGGTGTATTTTCCTGTGGGAAAATGTCCTCACCGTCAGAACCCTACTTAGAATGAGCCGTTCATATCTTCATATGGAGCGGGTCCCCTCTCTATAGAGTCCGCTATGTTGCTCCGCCATGTTTCTACAGTAGCCCAGAACGGACAAACCAAACACTGTTAACTTTTCCTGCTTGGGCCAGAGTCAATAACGTTACTCGCTGCCGTCGCCGCCGCCGCTCTCTTTCTCTTGCTTCACCACTCACTTCCCACATACACACACACTCTACACGCTGGCTTTGCTCCAGATAGCTCTAGAGAGGGCCTCCTACACGCTTGGCACACAGGAGAGGCTTCAGTTGGTTGTAATCTTCTCACCTCACCGCTAGATACCACTGGAGCCTACACACTGTTCCTTTAAAGACAGTCACCTGTAGCCTGCTTGCCAAACATGCCCTCTTAACTATTTTGTGATCTGGTTTATTGCCTTGAAGTCCTCTTTGTAAGGGAGCAGAATGAAAATGTAGAAATTGCATCACACATTTTGTTTTATAAAGACTAATTAGGATTTTTCTCTTAAATCTAGCTCCATGTGTTCTCTTTCTGTTAGCAGGAGCCCCTTCGGTGTATTCTATCAAAGCAATTTGACCAATGTTGTGTTCACTGATGTTCTCAGGACTTTGGAATAACATTTTTTTGTCCTGATCACATCTCTGAATTAAAATGGTTGTTTGTTTTTTTAGTAAATATATTTTGGGCAGCATTTGGTTTCAGTGAGCAAGGTGCCTCAGCTGGCAGACAGGCAGGTGAAAATCAAAAAGAAACAACGCCACGGTATGGCTTTCCAAAAATAATTGGATTCAGACGCTACACATTCAATCTGCCTTTTTAATCAGGCACAGTCTGCGACGGCTGGGGGGAGTTGAATTACATTTTTTTTTCCAATTGATAATGACTTTGTCAGGGCTAGTTGTGTCCGAGCCGTATTTGCCCAGTTTGTTTGCTGATTTGTTGCACTGCTTCATTTGCATATGGATATGGATATATTTCCCCCCTTTAGCTGAAAGTCTTTTCCACTCAGCCATAGTTAGTAATGGACGTTTTCTATTCCTAAAACAATTTCTATTCTGCTAACAACTTCATGTTCCATTCACTGTCTTTTAACGAGATCAAATGCCCATCTGCAGGTGCTGGACTAGTATTTCATCTGTTGTCAGTAATCTTCTGGTTTTAGTTACACTTAACTTGAAGTGCAGTAGAGTGTGTTACCTATGCACTAGTCTTACATAACTGTCACATTTCAAAATGAAAGCATGATGAGGTGTTACCACATGCATTGTCATGAGGGTGGAAAATTAATTCCAGACAGTTTTACAGTTAATGAAGCAGACTATTATTATTAGGAAGCCTGTTCTGTTCTATAAATGGACTTGGCCTACATACTGTAGGTATATTTGAAAGTAGACTTTATGAATTTGGAAATCCACCAACTCCTGCAGCTAGTGGATGGAAGATTTGTCTATAATAGAATTTGTAATAAATATTTTTTTATAAGATTGTCTATATGTTTTTTTTACAAAGTTTTTTTAAATATATTTATAACATATTATTATCAGTTATTACCATGTGCTCATAACATTTTTATGATGCTTTCAAACGTTATTAACTCTCTTTTTGTCCCTCGCACAATCCCATTGATGAATATTTAAATTTTTACAACAATTGTTTGTTAAAATGAGTTCCACCATTACCAGCTGCAACAGTAATGTGATGAACACATTAATCACACATCACTAATTAGAACACACCAGCTGGCGATATAAAACTATATTAAAACATGGAACGGCAGGGAAAAGGACTTTTGTTTTCTTTAGTAATGATCTTTTGCTGTTGTGGCGTGGATGTTACCAGTGAAAACACTGTTGCTCCCGCTTTGCTGCGGACCAGCCCAAAACAGACGTCTCTTTGGCAGTTAATGGCAGCTCCTTTACCGGTTCACTGTGCTGATTAGGATACAGCGCCAACACAACGGCGTGATTACAGTTACAAATGACAGAACTCCACTAAGTGATGCTTGTTAGAAAACAGTGTTTTCCATGAAGACACTCATTACAGTTTTGTCAAGAGCTGGTGGCAGGACGAAATTTTTGACGGAGGCGGCCGCCTCGTAAGTCTCTATGCAGGAAAACCCCTGTACACTGTGTACACTGTGCACTTACTTGTGTAGTGGGTGAATTTTGAGAGGGTGGTGTTGTCTCAAATCACCCAATAATGGCTTCTATCCGACTACAGTATAGTGGTACCTAGAGAAGAAAGCCACGTTTTACTTGTATAGTTCTGTTTGCCTTTTTAATCGCAACCGCTGCAGCTTCCTCGCCCGCCATTTTCACAAGTTTGAAATAAGTTGGTGCCCCCCCCTCCCGCCCCCCTCCTTCTGCTACATAGCAAAGATGCCGACCGTCGAGGGTGAGAAGTATCCAGCGTTACACACTCAACGTTTTGACCGTTTTGAATACAACATTAAGTTACCTAGAGTGCACTGCATTTTGCCATACTTCTCAGTGTGAACGCACTTATGCACTCAAAACAGCAAAAATGTAAGTACGAGAATTGAGAAACAGCAAACAGCATTAGTATCCATAAAGCCCCGGCATTAGCGTGGCTAAAAATACAAGGATGTGCGTGACTCTTTTTATTATTATATGTAAAAGTGTTATTTTCCATTTGTTGCCTTAAGGCAACGTTGTGCAGTTGAGCTACTTTTAGGATTCTAGCAGGCTCCCTGATGGAGATGTATTTTGGTGTAAAACGATGACCCTGGTCCCTGTTCTAGCTATCTGCTAATACTCACTGGCAATAATGGAAATAGATTCATTTTAAGGTCTGAAGCAGAGGTTATCCAAGTGGGAGGCGGGCCTCCCCAGGGGGGCTCCAAACAGTTTCAGGGGAGGCTCAGTGAATGGAAGTGAAACAATATTACATTAGATATCAAAAGAAGATCACATAGAATAATGGGTGTGATTTGATTAAAGACAGACAGTATTTTGGGGAAATGTTACTGTTTTTACTTTCCCAGAGTCAGAAACAAATAAATGCCCCAGGACAGACGTTCTTTTTAATGTATTTGGTGTAGTTAGTTGAAGTTATGTCAAACAGCAATATTAGGCTATCTTGGCTCAATAGTATTTATGGCAGGCCCTATTCAATTAGCGGCCTGTGGGTAGAATCCGGCCCTTTAACGTCCTCAATCCGGCCCTTTGATCATTTATGAATATGAAAAAAGTATTTAAAGAGAAATACTGCTAAAAGCAATATCATTGTGTTTTTATTAGGGCTATTAAAGTTAACGCACATTAATTTTAATGCCGCTAATTTCTTTAACGCTTTAACGCAATCAATCTTTCAGAGTTTGTAGTAGGCTGAGTTTTAAAGGGAGAGTGAAGATACTGGCATCTTTTGAAAATTCTAATGAATCCATTAGTACCAACCATGTCATACTAGCTTGTCATGAAGGAGGCTAAATAACACTCCAAACTTGGTCAAAATTGTGGCGAGGAAAAACTGTCATGTCCATTTTCAAAGGGGTCCCTTGACCTCTGACCTCCAGATCAGTGAATGTAAATGGGTTCTATGGGTACCCACGAGTCTCCCCTTTACAGACATGCCCACTTTATGATAATCACATGCAGTTTGGGGCAAGTCATAGTCAAGTCAGCACACTGACACACTGACAGCTGTTGTTGTCTGTTGGGCTGCAGTTTGCCATGTTATGATTTGAGCATATTGTTTTATGCTAAATGCAGTACCTGTGAGGGTTTCTGGACAATATCTGTCATTGATTTGTGTTGTTCATTGATTTCCAATAATAAATATGCACATACATTTCCATAAAGCAGCATATTTGCCTACTCCCATGTTGATTAAAGGATTAAATACTTGACAAATCTCCCTTTAAGGTACATTTATTGCGATTAATCATGGACAATCATGCGATTATCGCAATGAAATATTTTAATCGATTGACAGCCCTAACTTTTACTTAAGTAACATTTTTGAATTTTGAGTAGAAATATTTTGGTATTGCTACTTTGACTTCAGTAAAAGATCTGAGTACTTCTTCCACCACTGACACACAGTTCATTCAGTCAGATGTGATGTTAAACTTGTATCTGCTGCCTTTCTGTGTAACATGAAAGAGTCATTACAGCTTTAAAGACTTCAAAAGCTCCAACGGAGACAGAAGCTATCTCTTTTTTTCTTTTAAGTTCTTACAAAATTACTCCTCCCCCTTTTCACAAAAGCTTTGCTGTATAATTCACTTAACCACAAATTATCATCTCCTAGCCTAACCCAGGGATCCAAGATGTAAAACAATAACAGAAATGAAACCTGGCAGTGATTTAACATTCCCCTGTTCTTCATTTCCTCCCCACCACCAAAATGAAAGGGATTAGGCACACACATATTTGTTTATTTTCATTAGGCGGAATGGAAGACGGGCATTATCCCAGCGTGAAAGTCCAAGAAACGTTCTCATGTTCATGGAGAGACCTTGAAGACGTGGAATACACACACCTCCTCCTCCCTTTATGCCCCTCCAATCATTTGCATGGTTCCTCTGTGTAGGAAGAACCACTGTGGCCTATACTTGGAAAGCTTATTACTGGAAAGCTAGAGGATAATTAATGGGTATCAGCCAATATGCCTCCAATATTTCAACGGCTAGCAAGAGCAATTATTACGCAACTTTGAATTTCTTCTTCTTCTGTGGCCCAGACCTTTTGCAGATTGTGAATAAAGAGAAAATGTGAGCGGATGCAGACATTAACAAGCAAAAACATTCCATCAAATATGAAAATAATGGCTTGTTTCTCTTGTGCAAGGAACAGCTTTCTCTTCTTCTTTCCTGTTACATCGAGTATACACTGGAGCCTTAAGGTGTCTGTCTGTATCTAGACGTTGTTTACATTGTGGCATTTCAGTGCATGCTGATGCATCTTTGGGTTATTATCAAAGGAGAAGCTGTGTTATCAAACTGTCTGCAGCAGACCATACAGCAGCTTCCCAAAGCAAACAAGCAGGGCTCCAGCAAAGAGTTTGCCTTTCACACACATTACAGCGCTGTATCTATCCTCGCTCACACACGCACGCACACACACACACACACACACACACACACACACACACACACACACACACACACACACAGAAAACTAAGCCTGCATTTGCTGCCTTTTACAGATCAATAGCAATCACTGAGCCACAAAAACAAATCAGATGATCGACTCAGAGACTAAAAATACGGTGGAATATCCATCGCCTCTGCACACTACTGAGTTCACTACTGCACTCTAATGCCATGAAAGTGACCAGAACTAAACATTTTTCATTCTACAAATGTCATTTCATGGATACTTTTATCATAAGTGCATGATACACTTCATTATTAATCTGTTGGGGAAAAGCAGCTCTGGCAGAGAGCCTGTTGTGGACACGGGACAAAAATAGTGTTCAGTGGGGGCTTCATGAATTTAAAGTTGATTTATCTCGCACCAACATCTAAATAGCCTCGAAAGTGAACACTCGAAATGTATCCCACTGCTGCTTTCACTCAGCTCTGCCTGCACAGTAATCTGTGTTTTGGTGCAGAGCAGAATGAAGGGTAGCGGGCCGAGAGAAAGGACAATAAGAGGATTTCACAGTCGAGTGTTATGACACAACTTTGCATTATTGTTTTGCGTATTCCTGAAATGCTTTAATTAAATTGCCGTTGACTGGACAGGAGACCTGTCTGAACGCAGCAAACAGCAGTGCCGGTCGAATACACTCACTGACTCGCGACAGATTCTTGGTCATCTAGACAGTCATTGGTGGGGGAGTTGGGATGAGGCGGCGACCACGACAGCTGTCCTGAGGTTTTATTACTGTAAAGCTCTGCACACAGAATGGTCAACAACACTGCTCTACGAATGCTTTTGATAAAGTCGGACATGCCAATGCTGACGGATTTGTTTGTTTACACTTCACACCATATGCTGCCTGAAGATTTAAGAGATTACTGTAACCTTTGACCTAGTAGTGAACTTTGGCAGTATGCTGTCACTCCTTTGCTCAGTCAGTACACCCTATAGAAAAGACTGAATCGTTCACTTTATAGTGAACAGTAAATTGAGATTTCAGGCACTTATAAATTATAAGTATTCTGCGTCATCACTAACAGATGTTAAAGGTCCTATATCGTGTTAATTTTCAGGTTCATACTGTTTTTTTGTGTTTCTGCTAGAACATGTTTAAATGCTGTAATGTAAAAAAAAAACTTTATTTTCCTCATACTGTCTGCCTGAATATAGCTGTATTTACCCTCTGTCTGAAACGCTCCGTTTTAGTGCATTTCAACGGAATTGCAACAGAATTGCGTTGCTAGGCAACAGCTTGGGTCCATGTTTACTTCCTGTCAGCTGATGTTATTCACATACACTGCAACAGGAAATAAACTGGGACACATTTAGAATGTTTACGTTTAAAACCGTGTAATGGTCTAAATATTGTATATTTGTAACATCACAAATGGACAGTAATCCTGACAGCTTGTTTCAAACGCACAATTTCTGAATACAGGCTGTGTGTATTTCTCTGTGTATTGAGTGTTTTGATAGTTTAACAGTATTTATACAGCACTTAAACCTGCTTTATAATGTAAATGAGATGAAAATCTCACTTTTTTCAATATGGGACCTTTAATACTCATAGCGGAAATTTATAAAAATATGACCAGGGCTCCAGACTTTTTACATTGGTTGCACTGGTGTGCCTAACTTTTTCATTTAGGTGCAACAGCACATAATTTAGGTTCACCCCAAATTTTCACCGCGCCATTTGGTGCTGCAATAATACAAGCGTTTTGTCGGTTCCCATAGGCCCACACTAGGGATGTCACGATACCAGGCATCTAGTAGTCGATACCAATACCAGTGAAATTCCACGATTCTCGATACCAGTAACATAGTATACAAGTATTCTTTTTGTTTGAATTTAAATATCTGTATTAAGTTGTATTATTTTGGAGACAAGGTTAGCAATCATATGAGCAGATGATACAGATGATACAGATGATGCTCATGAAAATAATTCAACTACTTCCACCAGAGGCTGCATCTGAAGTAGAATGCAATAGACCTGCAAAAGTGTGTTTTCACCTTTACAGCACCTGCCAAAACCCCTCAGCACCTACAGTACAGTATAGTGCTGACAACTAACTGCTTGAGTGGCTCACAAGTCAAAGGCCATGACTAGTGTTAAGATTTCCTTCTGTACAGCTAAAGTAACTGCTATTAAGCCATATACCATACCTCAGAGGTGGCTTTGGATGGATGGAGTTAAAGTATGGCTTATGTCTCACAGTTCCAGTGTTTGGGCTTTGTAGGTCAGGACCGGACAGCTCCTGCCATACCATACATCACCATTAGGGTCCTTAACATCACATGCTGTTGTGGGCATTAGTAAAAAGTGCTTCTGTGCTGAGCGATGAGGCGGCTGGTTATTTTAGCGAAGTGAAGTCCAGTTGAGTGTGCAGATCCTGAATCAGGGCCAGGGCCTATCAGCTAAAAGAACGTAGGCGGGGCCATTTAGTAATGGCCTGAATTAACAAGTGCCAAAATCTCTCATAATTCTATTATGGTACTTCATTACGTACGTGCTGCAGCACCATTTCAGTCCTCCCACACTCTGAACACTGGCCTTTTGTATCCTAGCTGTCTCCAGAGTTCAGGTTTGAAGCTAAATACTGTGCATTGCTATTCAGATATGCAAAATGTAAAAAAATAATTCATGCTGTTATACATTATACATTTGGAGGGGCTTTGATTGGCATATTAGGTCTCCAAACTCAATACAGATTTTATAACGTATTCACATTGGGCTGATTAAACAAGGAGATATTCAAAGTGTGCGTTAGTGCTAAAGCACAGGCACTGAGCTGACGGGAAAATGAGTTGCTGTCATAAATCCAGTGCAAGCAGTGACTAATGGCTGTGTGCCTCTCAGCTAACCCCACAGGCATGATGGGAGAGGGCATTAATCTCAGGACTAGCAGGGGAATTTCATTTTAGATGACTGCAGTTTAGGCTGTTAATCTGTTTAAAAACAGCAACTACTTTAATGAGCTGCTAATATTAAATGCTATGAAATGATATTAAATGATATTATGGTATTAAAAGAGAAGTCTCTTCTAATAAATAAGACAGTGGGGGTACATCCTGGAGAGTCAGTCAGTGCTGGAGCTCCTGTGGACTGACTGCCATAGACATGTTGGAAATGGGATGAGCTTTGCTTCTTCTGCTTGATAAAGCTGGAACGTACAGCACAACTGTGAGTGGATTGAATAGAACATTTAAGCTTTTTCTCAGCAGATATGGCATCTCTCTGAACCTCGTGCTCTGCAGCAATGAACATTTCTAAGACAGTATTATCGAACATTTCATGGCTGCCATTTCACTGCAGCAGTCAAATGACAATGAATGTGTTTCTTGTGGTTGTGTGACTTGGTTCAGCAGTGAGGGAACGCTGTGGAGCAGAAGCTTAGCGGTGCAGGCAAAGGAAGAAGACATGTTATTTTCTTTCAGCGTTTAATCAGAATTATGCTTTTTCCTCCTCAGACACTGTGAAGCATTCTTTCTTTCCAAGTGGATGCTCTTTGAAATGGTTTGGCACTGTCCTCATAAATATGCCAGGCATGCTCCTCATTTCTGATGAATAATGTTGGGACGTCTTGTCTGTGAACAGCACTTAACTCTGTGGCCTCTGTGGTGGAGCAAATTATACTATTTGGTCTGCATTCAAACTCATGCACTTTGTGGGGACATTAGGTCATTCCAGTGATAAATGTTAATAGGATTCAGTAGGAAACAAATATTAAAGGGGTTAAAATTCCAAATTCAGAGCATTAATACAGCAGCAAACAACTATTTGCTATTTAAAGATATAGAGGAGTAATGTCTACCTGATGAGTAGTGAAGTCTCTCTCCTTCTGTGTGTGTGGTAATCACAGTTTCTCTGTGCTTTGTTGACATAGCCAGGCAACGCATGCATTTAGTGTATGTTTGTGCATGTGAGCGTGCCACACTGGCTAGCTCACGGCCGCTACTCTGCACTGCTTGTTACAGCTGATAACGCCGTATCGACCAATGGCGCCGTTGCAGAAGCGTTCAGGTAAACACTGTTATGTCTGTCAGCACTTTCGCCATTATTGTTTGCACTGATTAGCATTGTTAGCACTGTTAGCTGTGAACAACGGCTTTCAGTCGCCATGTTGAGAGCCGTTAAGAGGCAATAGAAATTGTCCCGGTCCTGTATTTAGCACCTTTAAATAACAAAAGACTGTATCCAAAAATTAACAAAATCTATACGTAACTAAAGCATGGAAATAAGATGTGGGATTGTTAGCCATGCTAATGGTTAGACTCTAGGGGTGCCAATGATGGTTAGTCGGTTCATGCTTTGGTTTGGAGTGAAATGTTTTGATCATTTTTGGATAGATTGCCATAATAATATTCATGGTTCCCAGATATTGAATCCTAATGATTTTGGTGACTCTTTGTCTTCTTCTTGCACCACAATAAGGTTGACATTTCTGCTTTTGATTGAATTATCATTCCAAATATTTGATGGATTGACATTAATGTTCCCCTCAGGATGAACTGTGATAACTTTGACTCCTTAACTTTTCCTCTGGTACCATCACTTGATCAACATTTTATTTTGTCCAGTGCTTTGGTTTATGAGCAAAATCCTGCAAAATGAATGACATTGCCATCAGCCTCAGCTGTACTTATTGATTAATGCTAATTAGCAAATGTTGCCGTGCTTATGCGCTTAATTAAGATAGTGAACATGGTCAACGCTGTACCTGTGAAACATCAGCTTATAATGCTACGTTCACGTCATTGTTGCCTTAATTACGAGATTGTGACTTGTAGATAGTGTTCACATCAACTTCCAAGTCGTAATAATATCTTAAATATTACATTGAATTAATAGGAATGTGAGGCATGAGTTTGGATTAAATATTAGATTTAATGGCAATCCATGTGTGACCAAATGGTTTGCCTTGGTGGGTTAATGCAAAGCCAAAATCCACACAAAAGACATTTTGACATGTAACAGCAGGTAAAGCACAGGTCTACATAATCAAATTAAAGATGTCTGAATTCTATTTAATCACCAGAGACCACACGATACGATATTATTACAATACAAAATTCATAGTTAAGGCGATTTTAAACATTTTGCTATATTGCGATAAGATATATTGCGATATATTACGATTTATTACCTTTTTTCAACTATAAATTAGGCATGTTTGTCAACATCTGTTTTATCTAATAAAATACAGTTCTCACTGTGTACATCTCACAGTTTACATTCACATATCTTAAGGTCAGAGGTCAAGGGATTCCAGTTTTTTCTCGCCAAAATTTTGAAAATTTAATTTCTAAAAAATGTAGTAACTTTAGAGCATTCTTCCTGACAAGCTGATATTACATGGTACCAATCAATTTCTTAAGTGTTTCTAGTTTCATATGATACCAGTATCTTCACTCTAGCTTTAAGACTGAGCTGCTACAACCTCTGAAAGACAGAATAGCAGCAGGCGGATTGTAAAGTAAGGGATAATGTACAGTGAGCCGGTCATTGTTGTGAAATAAACCCCGACAGGGTGATGGCAGAGGGGTAGACCCTGATGGAGGGGTCTTGTATCGCCCTGAAGGGCTATGCGTCCATAGCAACGGTCTGTTATACCTAGCAGCGGTCTGTTATAAAGAAATAACAGACCGTAGAACGCTGTATTTGCTATGCTGTATCGATCCCTCCCCCCCCCACCCTTACTATTTAGTTGTTTCAGTTTCAGGGTCCCGGCATCGTGCACCATGGCTCACTGTCACACTGGCATGAATACAACACATTGTTAATGTTACTAGCAACACCTGTGCTTTTCTTTGTGACAAGACAACATGCTATCTGTAGATCTATCCAGACACATGCAGGTAAAGAATCAAGTGTAGAAATAGGAAATCCAAACCTTGAGGGACAGACATTTAACAGGTATTAGAGGAGTGATTGACTGTAATAGTGTTTCATAATGTGTCTAGATGAGGCCTCTGCTGATAGGCTGACAGGACGTGCTGCTTCTACTGAATAGTAGAAGCACAATAGATGTGTTGCTGCCATCAGTCACATCAGACAAAAGTTACCTTCTCTGATTTCCAGTAACGCCAGTGCTGAGACAGCATAAGTAGGAGACATGCGCTAAGCAGTATTGATCTAGATCAATGATGTTTGATTTGTTCAGAGCTACATTATACAGTATCTGTTGCTCTGTTTAAATGTGTATGGCCGGGGGTCGTCGGAGTCAGCGTTCCCTCTGGCGCTTAATTGGGTGTATTTATTTCAGCTGTGGGAGAGGATGGGGGAAGCAGAGGGTGTTGTCAGTGAATCTGTTTATAGTGCATTGATCCTCCAGACTAATTCTCATTCCACCCCCCCACCCCCATTCCCCGCGTGACGCTGATTCCCTCATTGATCTCCAGGGTGCTGTTCCATAAGTGCCATGACGAAGCGGCTCTGGACGCCGCTGCAATTGTCGCTGCTGCTTTGCTATGTGATAACACACAGAAATGATGTATATATATTGTAGGTATATCCCATAAACTGTCAGGTGATTGGTGGCTGCAAGCGGAGACAGATGAGATAGAGCGGGAAGGTGGAAATGACTGATTGCAGGTAAGAATGGGAACATTGCTTCTGTGTTATTGCGTCAGCCTGGGAAATCTATCGCTGCCGAGATCTTTTCGTCGGCCACCGACAATAAATCTATGCGCTGAGTGGATAAGTTAACATTTGCACTTCAGAATTTGTAACCGAAGCGTTATCTCTGGCTGCTGCAGCACCCGATGCAGCCTTTTTACTTGAGGGACAGACTGTTTAACCATTGGGCAACCCAGCCGGGAAACAACCTACATAACAAGCTATTTCACTCAAATCCCAAAAGGTTTAAGCTGCTCCAAATGGTCTGACCCAGTCTGTCTCTGGCCTGTTATTAATGACAAAGCACTTTGCATCATATACATGAAGACATTTAGGCCCTTCATTCACAGACTCACACTGTTTGGTCCAGTGTTCAGTTTGGATCACTCTGCTGTATTTGCATGGAGTTATTTTTTCTTTGAATGTATATTGAACTGTATTTAATGGTACAACGTAATGACCGTAAAAGGATTCAGCAAAGGTAATCAAAAAGGAAATAATTAAGAGCTATAAGTAATAAAAAGAATAGGGCCGATATGCAGAGTGGAAGTCTGGGGGGTCTATAAATGTATGTTTTAAGTGCCTGAAGTAGAGCCAGAGCCAGAAGACGATCATCTTAGCTTAGTATAACTGAGGGTAGGGGGAGCCAGTTAGTCTGGCTCTGTCCAAAGTTCAAAAAACCCAACAACCGGCACCTCTAAAGCTCACTAATGAACACTTTATTTTAACGAATGAACAATAAAACTGACAATTTGCTGTAAGCTAAATGCGAAGCCAGAGCCAGGAGCAAGCCCCCAGGAAGAGCGCCAGGCTTGGAAGCAAGTTTGACTTAGTGGCCAAATCAATGGAGAAATACGTTTGTAAATCAGCGGATATTTTTTTTTATGTAAATCAACTTCCAGTACGAACACTTGAATAGCCATTATTTAAAGTGTTGATAGGCAGGATATTTTTGGCATCATTGGGCAAAAAATCCACAATAACCTTTGTTATATACAGTACCTTAGTTAATAAGTGTTCTGAGAGAGAAATCGAGCATAGCGTTAGTTCAGGCAGGCCATGATGTCAAGCTCTGCTCATACAATGGCGATCAGCTGATAACAGCTGATCTTAAGCCAGCCCAATCAGCTGATGCATCAGCTGACAGATCAGCTGATTCCTCTCTATGCATTCATTGGTCAATTTCATACAGGGCGCCTTATTTAAGCTGCTTCAGCCGGCCTACCGTTGCTGCTTCCTCTACAAGCCGCTCGCAACCCACCTCCACCCCACCACCTCCTTTTAATACTGTTCTAGGGCTGGGCGGTATGGCCTAGGATAATATCGCGATATTTTAGGCTATATCGCAATACACGATATATATCGCAATATTTTCAAATATCCTCTAAGCACTTCATAAATGCTCAATTTAACCCTTTGATGCATACAATCACACCAATATTATGATCTTGTAGTCCCTGCAGCATATGTCTGCATTAAAATCTCTGTTGATATTCATTAGTGGTTCTTTGGAACAATTTTAATCTTTCATACAAAAAGGGTTGGCTTGGAAACATTACATGACAATTTGTGTTCGATGTTCGCGATGTAGTCGTTTTCTGTACCGCGCGGGGGACAAGCCGCGATACATCGACTATATTCGATGTGTTGCCCACCCCTAACTGTTTATGACTTAATCAATGTCAATTCTGTTGTCATTGATTCCGGCTCTGTTCTGCACCCAGGGGGGTCTTTGCTGCTGCTCTCCCTGCCTTTGGCTTTCCATGTGTGCACATGGAAGGGCAAGGAGGAGTGCTCTCCTTGCCTCATGCTACCACGTAGGCTCGTGGATCCACGCATGCGCGTGGATGGGCAGGGAGGTCCCAGAGCAGAGCCATACCGCCAAATATAATGTATATATTACTGCAATGTAATAAGTGTCTTTGACTAAAGTGGTCCTGACTGAACTAGACTCCTGCTCCTCCTCATGGCTCTGTTTTCAGGCTTTAGAACATCTGGCTGCTGGGCGGTGCTTGGTATTTCTTTAACTGTTCTCAACATGGCTGTCGGGTCACAAGCGTTCTCATTTTACAGCTATGTGATGTCTGCAGTCAGATGCAATACGGATTGCAGTCCAAACAAAGATTACAGAGATCCAGTGTGTTTAAATGATACATATCATTTCATTTGAAAGCAAAGTATATTTTGTACCACAGCCCCAATGATACTTATAATTTTAAACAAACAAAAAAAAGGGTTCAATAAATAAGCTGATCAACTGACAATTCAGTGTAGTCAAAAACGGTATGTTAGCACTCTGCCTGGGGTCCAGCATAGCTCTGGCTCCCTGCTCTAATGTAGAAGTGGTACAGGGGGAACATGGGAACAAGGGGAGTGAACCCAGGCAAGGCTCCATATTAGAGTTCCATAATGAAATATAATGATAAACCCATTTACAAAACTCAAAGCACAAAGAACTGAATAGACTGAATATCTAATGGGGCAACAAAGATACAATTCACCATATTCTGAAATGAGGAATTTGGCTGCTACAGAAACACTAGAGGGCTTGCTCTATGGGCCCAATGGACGCCCAAGGTCCCCAGAAGATCTTGCTCATTTTATACTTACAATTCTACATTTTTTAGCTTCATGCGCCACTGATCAACTTTCATAGGAATGAACATGACCCCGCCTCCAACGCTGTATCTAGTTCTCTTAATACATCCATGGCCGGTTAGTTTAGCTTAGCATAAAGACTGGCAACAGGAGAAACCGCTGGCTTGGCCCCGCCCAAAGTCCAATTTGTTTATTAATTCATGCTCAAACCAAAACGTACAAATATTTACAGTGAGCGGGGTCTATATACATTATGGAATATAAATATAACTGTGTGAATAGAATAGTAATGAGTGTGTGTGTATACTCTGTATGTAGCCCTATGTGTGTGTGTGTGTGTGTGTGTGTGTGTGTGTGTGTGTGTGTGTGAACGTGTATGGATAGGGGGGGCAGCATGTGATGCTTGGTGGGCGTCTGACCGCAGCAGCTGGAACAGTCCGATGTTTTTGTGGTGAGGATCCTTCCTAATCCTGTAGGCTCTGGTTCTGCACCTCCTGGTGTACAAGTCCTGTAGGGAGGGGAGTGGGGTTCCTCTGCAGAGCCCTCCTATCCTGAGCAGAGCAGTTGCCAAACCAGGCAGTGATGCTTCCTGTCAGGATGCTCTCTACAGCTCCAGAGTACAAAGACTGAAGGATCCTCAGGGAGACTCTGGATTTCTTCAGCTGTTGGAGGTGGTGAAGGCGCTACCTTGCCTTTCTCACCAGAGTGAAGAAGAAGTTATTAGGTGTAAGTCTGAACTTCGGCCAGAGCCAAGCTATCTGTTTTCCATTACTTTCAGTCTTTATGCTAAGCTAGGTTAACAGTCTCCTAGCTCTAGCTCTGTACTTAATAGAGTGCTGCAGGAATGAGTCCTAAAACACAGAAATGAGTTCACATTTTAGCACCTCCTGTTCCCTCGTCTGGAGGTCAATGTGTTTTTAGTTAGATGCCTGTAATAAGGTCTGTGGTTAACACAAACTGAAGACATTTTAATGTTTTGTTCTACGACATTAAATACATCAGTAAATATTCAAGCTTATGTGTGTCTTATAAAAGGCGGTTGCTAACAAGTGTCTAAATGAGACTACTAAACGTCATCACGCTGACTCGTCCTCCTTCAGAGCCTCGTTGTGTTTACTCACGCTCATGTGACCGTGGTGTAGTTCGTTTATAGCCTAACGTTAGCTTTTTACTTCCGGCGATTGCATTCAAACTGGTGGTGTTCATTTGTGGAGATTATCTTGCTGAACAAAACGTGTCAGTATCTAAACGTGTGTTTGCCACAGAGCTGATTTTCTGCAATAATCCAAAACCCAATGGAAACATCCCATTGGCTGTTTGTCGAGGGAACCAGGGCGATGCTAACTTCCTGGTTGGCCTCAAGGCCTATGGAAGGAGGCTGGGACACGGCGGACACAGGTCTTGGGGTACAGGGTATAATACATGCACAGTGTAACTGAAGCTGAGGTCGTGCGTTGCGATTGGTTCAATTTCGGCGAGTGCAGAGCAGATTTCACTGCGCATGTGTTATACCCCCAAAGATATGATGCGTTCATGAAGCGTGACCCGGCCTCCTTCAATAGGCCTTGGTTGGCCTCCAAAAATCCCTCATCCCTGGAGCACTCTATACAAAGTCATGAGAGGTATCTATCTACTCATCTGACTCCTGGCAAGAAAGCGAATCATCGTATTTCCCCTAATTTCAAACTATTACTTTAATAAATACTGTCCAAATATATTAGTGTGCATATAATATAAAACAATGGAACTATATAAAGAGTATATTAAGTTGAAGTCATTCAGTGAGAATGGTCTCTGCCTGTGTGTGCACACTGATTAGCTACAACCGCTTCTATTCATGAATGCAGGGTCTAATTTCATCCCATGGGTATTCCCCTCAGATTTGTGCTTTGTCTTTCCTTCTCCCCGTCCCCGTGGTCCCCTGCAGAGTGTCCTGTCATAAGGAGTGTGAAAAGGTTGACCTCTGCAGGAGGGTTTGTCAATACTCTGACCCAAGATCACACCTCCTCGATCAGCCATCTCACACATCCCTACAGGGATTAGCTGATTTGTCACAGAAAAAATAGGAGGATTGGGATATCTATCTAAATCATGGAGAAGCAGGCAACACCTTCCACGGAATAATATTGATGAGCAGAGAAACAGTCTCTTTGGCAGCCCAGCGAGAGCAAGAAGTAGTAGAAGAACTCTCGGATCATCTCAACATTTGTATTTCTTCAAAATAAGAATGACGGATGGATCCAGCTTTCTAGAGGAACGTGTTTGAGTGGTGTCTTCCAATGTAAGGAGCTGAACTGAGTTTTAGACTGCCCTGTTTTCTTTCTTTTTTTTTACTCTCCCTCCTTTCCTTTCTAGAGGACCATGAGGGAACCACTGCTGCAATGCAGCAAAACAAATCGCAAGAATCTATTAAGTGTTTGTGATTGCGAGACGTAACCGCTCCCTTGTTTCTCTTTCTTATTTTCACTTTGCTCCCTCTCTGTCTGTGGTCAGACAGTACAACAAGTGAACACTTATGCAATGCAAGAAGATTGGAAGATAAAATGAAAACAACGTATCTGTGACGATGAGGGACTTGTAGGTTGGGATTGATTTTAAAACGCTTGAGAAGAATCCACTTTCTCACTGCATGAAATCATGTACCTTTGATCCTTCATTTGTTCCTGTTATATAAGGAACTGATGAGAGAACCACACAATGCCTGTAACACCAGAGTACATTCATTATTATAGAATTGACCAGGACACCATTCTAAATCACTGCACTGTTGCACTGACGTAAAGTACAGCCTAAGCTGCAGTATAGATCAAGGTTCTCCTTTGTTCCCCTCAAGGCTCAAAGTCTGCCACCTACAGTATTCACCTCCAGAGATGTTGTACAACCACACTTCTCCCGAGCATTCAAATACACACCGTCAGTGTGCACACAAGTTTATGAAAAACGCTGTTCAGCCAGAGAAAGCTCTGACGTACTCGAAAGAGAAGATAAAGAAAATATACAGTACACACCACAGTTTCCTTTGTCCACAGGTTATCCATAAGTTATGTCACCATATGATTAATGGAAAGTAGCGGCGCGCACAGCTTCAGTGGCAAACACTGCACTCTCAGATAAAAGCTCTTTTGATTTATTATGGGCAAAACCGAACGTGTTTCAACTAGAAGCCTTCATCTGTGAGGAACCCTTTACAATAACCATCAGTTACAATTGGTAGATTGATAGTTAATCAAACTTAGATAATAATTATTTATAATAGTGTTAACAAACTATAAAATGATAATTAATAAAGTTTACTAATTATAAATAATACTATAATTTCTGTTATTTTATCATTAGTTTGTATAATATGAAATATTTAGTTTATAAATGATATATGGTATCATAGTTGATAGGAGACGATAACAATTACATTCTGATTACGTTAGTAAAGTATTTATTAGGGCTGTCAATCGGTTAAAATATTTAATCGTAATAAATTGCATGATTTTCCATAGTTAATCCTGATTAATCCCAAATTAATCGCAAATTTTGTATCTGTTCAAAGTGTACATTAAAGTGAAATTTGTCAAAAATTTTTGTCTGTTTGATTTGTTGTGAAGTATTTAATACTCTAATCAACATGGGAGTGGGCAAATATGCTGCTTTATGCAAATGTGTGTATATATTTATTACTGGAAATCAATTAACAACACAAAACAAACTGCAGCCCAACAGGCAACAACAGCTGTCAGTGTGTCAGTGTGCTGACTTGACTATGACTTGCCCCAAACTGCATGTGATTATCATAAAGTGGGCATGTCTGTAAAGGGGAGACTCGTGGGTACCCATAGAACCCATTTACATTCACTGATCTGGAGGTCAGAGGTCAGAGGCCTTTGAAAATCACCATGACAGTTTTTCCTCGCCAAGATTTAGTGTAAATTTGGAGCGTTAGTTAGCCTCCTTCACGACAAGCGAAGTATGACATGTTTGATACTAGGGGTGTGACGAAATATCGCAATATAAAAACGTGACCATATATTCGTCGAGACGAAAAACTGAATCGTGATATCGGCATAATAGATACTAGGTACATACAGGCTCCAGGGCTAAAGCTGCAGCCTCTTCCTGCTGCTCTGTGAGGCCTATAGAAGGAGGCTGAGTATGCGTCATATCTTAGGGGTACAACACATGCACAGTAAAATCTGGTCTGCCCTCGCCGAAATTGAACCAATTGCAACGCACAGCCGCAGCTTCAGTTACACTGTTCATGTGTCATACAACGAGAGCCATGTCCGCCCTTGACCCAGCCTCCTTCTATAGGCCCACATACACAGCGCAGTCAGTGAACAGCTGATCAGAGAGGCCGCGGTGGAGCTGTAAGTTAGTGCAATAAAACTTTGCAAGTGTAAAGCCAAGATCCGTTATTACACCTGTTCAACAAGCATAAACACGATGAAACGGTTAAACGTGAAGGAAAGCAACATTTCAATCTGCTCTGTCTGCTGTCTGTCATCCTCTGCTGCTGTTTACACAAGCAGAGCGTTTTAGCTCGGCGGCTAACAGCTAACAGTAAACACGTGTTAGTTATTTAGTTGAGTTGTGAATGACTTTAGTTCCTCTAGTAAGCCGTGATCCAGTGTTTGTGTCCGGGGAGTTTAATGTGAAGGGAGGAACGGAAGACGTGAAGCGGTGACGTGCTGTTATTGACGAGGCTGCAGACTACGGAGGCTCCGTGTTATTAATTTATTATCTTCATAAAGTATAGGAGCAGCGTAACCCTCGGCTACACAAGACTGAAACTAAAGCTGGCAAAGTCCAACTGTTTAGGTTAGTCTGTCATGTATCTGACTGGTAAACTGATCAGCTGGCTGAGACAAAGCTGGTCTCAGCTAGGACAGAGGACAGGAGGAAGGACTGAGACTGACTGATGGAGGACAGAGGACAGGAGGAAGGACTGATACTGACTGGTGGAGGACAGGAGGAAGGACTGATACTGACTGATGGAGGACAGAGGACAGGAGGAAGGACTGATACTGACTGATGGAGGATAGAGGACAGGAGAAAGGACTGTTACTGACTGATGGAGGACAGAGGACAGGAGGAAGGACTGCTACTGACTGATGGAGGACAGGAGGAAGGACTGATACTGACTGATGGAGGACAGAGGATAGGAGGAAGGACTGTTACTGACTGATGGAGGACAGAGGACAGGAGGACAGGAGAAAGGACTGTTACTGACTGATGGAGGATAGAGGACAGGAGGACAGGAGAAAGGACTGATACTGACTGATGGAGGATAGAGGACAGGAGGACAGGAGAAAGGACTGATACTGACTGACGGAGGACAGAGGATAGGAGGAAGGACTGATGCCATAACTAATTGATTTATAGGACAAACAACAGCATTGTTTTGCATTTTGTGTCTTTTGAATAACAGGCTACTTTTTCAGTCATATTTTCATCATTCAAGTTTTGTTAAAATTATAATATTATATATATATATATAATATTATAATATCGTATTGTATCAGATCGTTAACCCAATATTGTGTATCGTGAGCTGAGTGAATCGTCACACCCCTAGTTGGTACCAATAGATTCCTCAGGATTCACCTGATACAAAATATAAATCGCAAGTTACATAAATGCGTTAAAGAAATTAGTGGCGTTAGAACTAATTTGCGCTTTGTTAAGTTAACGCGGTATTATTAGGTTAACTTTGACAGCCCTTGTATTTATTATCACTTTGTTGTTGTATACATTATAATATTTTATTTATTTTATAGATGTTTTACAAACAACTTCTGAAAGGTTTATAAATAACTTTGTAGTCATAAACAAATTCCTTTAATATAGTATATCAAATGTTATAATGTCTGCAACAATAAACTGTTAAAATAACATAAATTATAGCATTACTAATTATTACCAAACATTATTAATTACTAATTGATGATTTAACATTAAAATAACTATTAACAAAATTTTAATGAACTACCAATTTACCATTTATAAATGATGGTTATTATAAAGTTTTATCCAGACGTTTACTTGTTTAGCGGTTGTTTGCCTCATGAGGATCACTGAGCAAAAGGCTCCCTCATATGTCTGTCGTATGTCTGTTTTATGAAATAATATCATCTGCAATAAACATGTCACACTAGACTATGGGATAATCAAACACTCTGACACACTCGGACAAATAAGAAGTCCTGTTCTGCTACTCAGTCCTCAATCCGTAAATGTTTGAGCTTGCCAGCGACTCCAAACTAGGTTGACATTTCCATCAGTTAGGAGGGCGGGAGAATTAGGACGCATGTAAAGATCGGTTGCTCTTTCCTTGACCCCCGTCAGCTGAGGCTGCTGCGCCTACATGTGCCACACAGAGATACTCAATGTTTCTCTCCACACGGTGATGGAAAGCAGAGATGGGAAACACCCAGAGGTGTAGTAGTACATAAACACAGGTATACAGAGTATACCCACCTCAGCCAGGAGGATTTACTGTGAACATCCTGAGAAACAGTTATACTGTGTTCATCTTCCGGTGCCAGGCTGCAGCCAGTCATTTTATCATGTTTAATGTCATTTGTGGCATCTACTGCTCACAGGAGTCTTTTGTTCCCTGACTTTAAGGCAACATAAGTACTGCCCTAAATACGCATCAAGCCTGGGAAGAAGCACAGTCTTAAAGCTGGATTAATCCCTTTTTTTGGCCACCTTGGGGCAGAACTCCACAGCAAACCAAAATAAACACACATTTGACATATTATGGCCTTGTAAAGTGGATATAGCAAGCTTGTTGGCAAACTATTGCTAGTTTTTAATCATCATGCAGGCAAGGAGCAACATTAACAGTCATTTGTAGTCATGTGTCTGGTGACCTGACAAATGGAAGGGCAATACTAACTCTCCTTAGCTCTGTTTTGGTCTCCACCAACTCATGAGAGAAATATATGTCTCTTTTTGGGAAAAAAAAGCTTATTTTCTTTCTTGCCAACTATTAGATAAGGATATTGATACCACTCTCATGTTTGTATGTTTGATATGAAGCTACAGCCAGCAGCTGGTTAGCATAAAGACTGGGAAGAGTCTTTATACATTTTGTTTTTTGTACGTATTAAACAAATGAGATAAGTGTTAATTAGTGAGATTTCAAATATTTTTTAAAACTTTGGCCAGAGCTAGGCTGGCTGTTTACCTCATGCTCTCAGTCTCCCCTCTGCTCTTTATGCTAAGCTAAGCTAAGCTAACCTCCTGCTAGATGTAGCTTTACCCATATGTAGAAGCAATGTTGTCTCTCGCAATTCCCCCAATTTTATAGTAGTGCAATTGGAACATTTTTTTCTGATCAATTCCCTGATCCTTCTCAACATGTCCATTCTAAATATACCATAGACTGTATACTGTATAAGAAGTAGACATAGTCACCATGACGTAACCCATCGGTTTGTGAACTGACGTTTTGAAGCCTCAAATTTGGCATTTTGGCCGTCGCCATCTTGGTTTTTAGCTGTCACCATCTTGGTTTTTGGCTGTCACCATCTTGGTTTTTGGCCGTCACCATCTTGGTTTTTAGCTGTCACCATCTTGGTTTTTGGCCGTCACCATCTTGGTTTTTAGCTGTCACCATCTTGGTTTTTGGCCGTCACCATCTTGGTTTTTAGCTGTCACCATCTTGGTTTTTGGCCATCACCATCTTGGTTTTTAGCTGTCACCATCTTGGCTTTTTGCAACCAAGTGTCACAAGAGGATGGAGCTAACAATTAACTTTCATGAACTGAGAACACATTGTGAAAGGGTTAAAGTTGTAAAACAAAAACACGGGCAACTCCTAGATGGGACAACACTGAGGAAGCAACCTGTCAATCACAAGGTAGCCCCGCCCTAAAGCATCCCCTGCTTTATGGTCTATCTGACTCTAAATGGGACCATCATTTACTAAATGAACATCATGCTGTATTGAAGAAGACTTGAAACTAGAGATTGAGACCATAAACTCATGTTGACAATGTTTACTGAGGTAATAAATCAAGAGAGAAGTAGGCTCATTTTCTCATAGACTTCTATACAACCAGAGGAGTCGCCCCCTGCTGGCTAGTAGAAAGAAAGCAAGTTTAAGGCACTTCCCTATTGGCTTCACTTTTCAGAACCGGTGGTTGCCGTCTGAAAAGTACATTTTCTACATCTATGATGACCTTTAAACTCCTCACGCCTGATTGATTTGAATGTAGTTAACCCAGGGAGCACATTCCACTGCTGCTCCCTCGGTCAAACAGGACATGTTTAACGGGCTCCCAAACTTTATAAGTCACACCAGCTATGCCTGTGTAACCTGTCACATAACTTTGCTGGAATTGCCTCTATATGAATGAAAAAAGCACATACTGTATGTTAATTTAATTCTTTATCGTCTGTCTTTTCTTTTTGAACGAAACATTACAGTAATACCAGGAGTGGAACTAGGATGCTTATTGTAGCCCGAGGGAGCAGATCAAAGAGTCAATGCCTTCAAAGGAATGTCTTCTGGTAAATGGACTTGCATTTATATATCTCCTTTCTAGTCTTCTGACCACTCAAAGCTTTTTACACTACATGTCAGCATTCACCCATTCACACACACTTTCACACACTGATGGCAGAGGCTGCTAAGGTGCCAACTTTGCCCATCAGGATCTAATCTAAATACTCATTCACACACCGATGGCTCAGCCTTCAGGAGCAGTTTGGGGTTAAGTGTCTTGCTCAAGGACACATCGACATGTGACCGGAGCAGCCGGGGATCGAACCACCGACCTTCTGATTGGTGGACAACCTGTTCTACCCGCCACAGCCGCCCGTACTGTAAGTCCCGTACATTCAGGAGTGTGATCTCCACAATGTGGTTGTACTGTTTGTCATGCCTTGTTTATGCTGGCCACCAGAGACAAAATAATTAGCATGACCAGCGATTACTCTGAGCCCACATTAACCGACACCGTTTCTGTAAACCACATCCTATCAAATCCATCCTGTTGAAATTAGAAGTGCTCCCCTAGAAGGTTTTCTTCACACCTTTAGAGACAAACAGACCAAATAATCAACAAACTACACTGTGATCATTCAAGTACTCAGTGGGGAAATAAGCGTCCCGCTCTGGGCTGCGGTTCAGCTCGGCCCCGCTTCATCCCTGTGTCAACACGCATGTTTGGTTTGCTGAGAGACGCTGAGAAAGAGAGACATCGTGGCAGATAACAAGTGAGAGATGGATAGAGAGTGAGACAAATAGAGAGACAGAGGGGCTGTTAATTAGAGGATGTGACGTGTCCTCTGGATGTTGTGGTGGGCGGTGAAACTTCAACATCCAGAGGGGGCTAATCCTCAGACAGCAGCGGTGACGGAGGGAAGAAACCAGTGTCATCTCCCTTAGATGAGTGATAGCTGTGGGAGGGGAGGAGGAAAGAAAAGAGTGAGAGAGGGAGGAGGTGGAGATGGAAGGTGGTGTGGCACATGGCCTGTTACCATGGCAATGAGTCCCATGTCGACCTGCAGAACATAAATTAATTCCAGTTTTTCTTACGGCTTGACATGGAAATTCCTCTCCTCCTCTCTCTGCAGCTCCTCTCTCTCTGTTGCTCAACTTTGTCATTCCGGACCTCTCGCCCGCTTTTGTGAGGCGGATTTACAACGTCTTTGAGATCTGCTGTTTACTGTGTGCTGACAGCAAGATAGCGCTTAGTCATAGCCATTTCTATTCATACTGCTGTAACTTATGCTCATAGACGTAAAGTAGGATCCCGTGCTGCTGAAAGACACTCGTTCTGGCTGGGTTCAAAACGGGCTGACACCATTTCCGTTGCATAATGCGCCCGCCGTGATGTTGGCGGCTGTGATTTATGTGAAAAATTGATGCTGATGTTCAGGAGATGAAAGACCGCTGCAGGTGGCGAGGAACAGAGGAGGAGAAAAGAGGGACAGAAAGGCAAACCAGCAAACCAAATTGGAGAAAGACAATTCCTTCAGTCGTAGCTTTCATGACTTACAGAACAGTGAACAAAACAAACATACAATTTCTTATTTCTATGTGATAAATTTAATTTTATTGCTAATTTTGAACAAATATTACGTTATCTGGTTGTACTGACCAGCTTGAAATATCAGCACCGGCTGAGTTAACAATAAACACTTGTGAACCCCCGCGATGCCATTCACTAGTGTCAAGTCATGTGACATTACTCCCGTCTCATTGTCTCCTTTGGGAGATGCTCATCCATCTAGCCTCTCAATCAGTGATTCTCAAAGTGGGGTCCGGGGACCCCCAGGGGTCTATGGTCAGGGGTAGGACTGGGACGATACACCTACAGTATCTCCCAATCCCATACTATCACCATACTTGGGTGCCGATTCGATGTATTGCTATTCTACAAGTACTGCAATTCAATATTACAAGTTATTGTGATTTTTGTTAACCTTTTTAACACTAGACCATGGGAAAAAGATGAATCATACACTTTTGGGGACATTTACTTTGGAAAATATCTAAATTGATACAATAAAAATGTTTGATTTTCAGCATGTATGTAGTCAGAGATGTCCTGAAGTCAAATATATCAGTCATTGTCAGGCATTATTAAGACATTTCCTTCACAAATTACTGGTATTTTCTTTTTAATTTATACAGGACATGTAATATTTTATACTTCTGGTGAATATAATCAATCAATCTTATTTACATATATGTATTTTGTATATACAGTACAGTTCCCTTTGTTAACACCTTATTTTGAAAAGTGGACGTAGTCACCATAGGTGCAGTTTGAACTTTAAGGTTGGGGGATAAAAAAATCTAGAGGGAATGTAATGTGCACAACGCAGAGAGGTCTAATTATTATATATTACATATTACACATTTGGATGTGTGTAACTTACATGTTACACCATCCAAACAGAACGTGACGCGAGCAAGCGTCAGTGACTGCTCTTGTGGTAGTCAATACGATAACGTTTCCTGTCCCTGAGTTAGTATGCAGCTTTAGCCGTGATGTCTAGCTCTACTTTTTCTGTCAATGTGTGAAACCCAAAGTGTTTCCATCCTTTACTGGATGTGTAGTGTTTACCACGCTGGATTTAAAATGTGAGGGTGCAAGTCGTATCCACGCTGACCCTCCGCCGTTTTATACTTTGTTGTTTTGCTGTGGCCGGCTGCGGTTTGTTTTGGTTGACGGATACGGAACAGATATACGTCACGTCACTTTGACTGCAACAATAAAAGCAGTACCTTCCTCCTACCTCCACATAGACTCAAATGAAGCAAATATATTGATTCTGGCATTGAATAATTTGCTGTATATTATAAAATAGTCTGGCGACCTGTCCAGGGTGTACCCCGTCTTCGCCAAATATCAGCTGGGATCAGCTCCAGCCCCTCCGCGCCCCTGAATAGGATAAGTGGTTACAGATAATGCATGGATTAGGGATGTTCATAATTAACCGTTTAACCGTTAACCGACATTAAGCACTTTAACCGATTAATGCTATCGGTTAAAATGGTTAAATGAAATGTTAATAATTAACTCAAAAGCTGAACGTCTCAGAGGAGCGGCTCATCTCTTTAAGAAGAAAAGCTGGTCCACCTTAACAGTCCACCTTAAGAGGCGGAGCCGGAGTTGCAGGATACAGGAAGTTGGCTCCGGTCTCTGGCTCTCTTGAGCGGAGTGGAGGAGTTGTAGTTTCATAGCATTTATTCACCGACAAATAAACTGTACACACACTGCTACACCTACGATCACAGCTAAAACGCCACCAACAACCTCACACTCACTGCCAACACACACACACGGTCTGTTGGGAACTCACTAAAGTTACTCAGACTACGTGTGCGGCGGCGAGCACGAAGCCTCCGGCAATGCTAGAGCTGCTAACGTAGCACAAACACACACACTGTCTGTTGGCCACTCGCTAAAGTTCCGCCGGGCAGACACACAGCTGACAACCTGATAAACTAAACTAAATGTGCGGTGGAGACTTTTACTGGGAAAGTGGCTGCATGTCCGCGACACTACACGCAGCATCGTAGCTGCTAAGTTAACGCTGATGATAGTTGTTTCACATCACCGTCACATCCACGGTCACAGTGGGCTGTCGAGCAAAAGTGTTTGAATTGGACGATGTCTTTACCCTCTGCCGGGCTTCACTGTTGGACAACATGTCTGAGAGTAGACACAGAAGAAATGCACCGTGTCCCCTCGTTGTACCATCTATCCTGTGTTACAAATGTACCATCTGATTCAAGGTTCACCAGCTGAAGGAAATCACTGTGGTGCTACTATTAGTCACAGCATTATTAGCAGAATGTAACAAAGTGCATCACCTGACAATCAAATCAAAGGAATTAAAGACTTTCACAACTTTACTGACAGCAAGTAAAAAATAACTTCTCACTGAGCGCCCTGCTGGATCTATCAGCATTTATAAATAGAGCAGTGAATCTCTTGATCCTTGACTTACTGCAGCTTCAAACGCTGTGATACACTAAGCAAGTAAAACACTTTCAGTTGAGAGAAATATTGGCACCCGCTTTGAAACGACTGCAAACAATAAATGTGAAAAATGTTTGTTGAAATATGGCTAGCGAGAGGGCCCCTCTGCTTTTCCCGAAAATCTCCCAGTAGCTCTACTGTTGACTCAGAGGCTATTCAGCGACTGAAACACAACCCTAAATGCACACAGAGTGAGCAGCTATATAAATCCTGTGCTAAAAGTCCAATTGATTCCAGATTGCATTTACCAAAGGATCCTTTCAAGTCCATCGACAGACTGACTTGGTACATACACAACCTACTGCTGGGAAGCTCCAGAAAAAGCCGTTGTAGTTCTAATATTGTAGCAAAGAGACTAAACTCAAAGCCGCTAGATGGCGCTGCGGTAGCGTTGCGGTAGCGCTGCCGCCATTTTGGACTGAAAACGCCAATGAGTCCGTGGCCATGGATGTGTAAAGAGTTTGTAAATCAGAGAATAATTTTTTTTTAAGGTAAATCAACTTCCCAGTACGAACACTTAAATAGCCCTCATTTAAATCGTTATGTCCTAAAAATTGTAAAATTCATTATTAGTCAAATCCAGAGTTATTTTCCTCGTCATAATGAACGGTCATCAGACCCACGGGACTGCACCGCCCTGCACACTCATATGACATATTATGTTCTGCCAGCTTCCTGCTAGCTGTATGCGGCTGGAATAATGTATATATTGGCTGTAATTTATCACTTTTATTATCTTATAAGTAGGGCTGTCAAAGTTAACGTGATAATAACGCAGATTCGTTTTAAGGCCACTAATTTCTTTAACACATTAACATTATCAATGTTTCGGAGGTTGCAGCAGGCTCAGTTTTAAAGCTAGAGTGAAGATACTGGTATCATATGAAACTAAAAAATGTAAGGAATCCATTGGTACCAACCATGTCATACTAGCCTGTCGCAAAGGAGGCTAAATAAAGCTCCAAACCTGTGATAAATGTTGACCTCTGACCTCCAGATCAGTGAATGTAAATGGGTTCTATGGGTACCCACGAGTCTCCCCTTTACAGACATGCCCACTTTATGATAATCACATGCAGTTTGGGCAAGTCATAGTCAAGTCAGCACACTGACACACTGACAGCTGTTGTTGCCTGTTGGGCTGCAGTTTGCCATGTTATGATTTGAGCATATTGTTTTATGCTAAATGCAGTACCTGTGAGGGTTTCTGGACAATATCTGTCATTGTTTTGTGTTGTTAAAGCTGCAGTAGGCGAGATTGGAGCAAATATGATTAAAAAAAGTTATTTTTATAAAACGGCCTCTATATCCTGACAGTAGTACATGAAACAGGTAACCTGAAAAAAATCATGTTCCTCTGTGTCCTCCGGTGCTCCTAACGGCATTTGCAAGATTTCACAGACTGGAGGAAAACAAGCAGTTAGAGCTGATCTGAGGTCTACTGTCCAGCTGCCGTCTATGAGAGCCGGCTGTCAATCACTCGTGAACTCTGACCAAACGGTCAAACTAGACAGCGCTGATCAAATATGAATCAATATTCTGTTACTGTAATAACTCTCCTCAGATGTTCTCAGAATCATCTTGTAGTGCACGGTTTAGCTGTAAAATGAGAAAGTTTGTGACGCCGCCGCCATTGTGAAATCTGGTGAAGGAACGCCAAGTAACCAATAGGAACGCTCTCTCTCAGTGAAATGACCTGTGATTGGTCAAAGTTTCCCGTCACGGGCTAAATGTTCTAAAGCCTGAAAACAGAGCCATGAGGAGGAGCAGAAGTCTAGTTTTCTCTCAGAACACTTGAATTACAATATGCTGAAAGGTTATTATGGAATTTTTGCCCAATGATGCCAAAAATATACTGACTACTGAAGCTTGAATTGATTTCCAATAATATATATAAACGTTTCCATAAAGCAGCATATTTGTCCACTCCCATGTTGATAAGAGTATTAAATACTTGACGATTCTCCCTTTAAGGTACATTTTGAACAGATAAAAAATGGCCGATTAATCTTGTTTAATCATAGACAATCTCGTGACAAAGACTCGTGGGGATCTATAGAACCCATTTTAGTATGACATGCTTGGCACCGATGGATTCATTAGGTTTTTTAGTTTCATATGATACCAGTATCTTCACTCTAGTTTTAAAACTGAGCCGGCTACAACCTCCGAAAGATCGATTGCGTCAATGCGTTACAGAAATTAGTGGCGTTAAAAGAAATTTGCGTTAACGCGTTATTATTGCGCTAACTTTGACAGCCGTAGTCGAGACATTAAATATGACAATAGACTAGAATAGTCTGGTAGTCGCTTTCAGTCCAAAATGGCGGAAGCGTAGCTCTGCTGCTGGGCGCTGATTTTGCAGTGGAACGAGCAATTGGATTTCACTTCGTAGCGATATCAGTTCTTTGATTGTACTCAGAGAAAGTCACACCAGATAAATCAGTTGACTGCCTTTATCTAAAATGTGGCTCTTCCCTGATACATTTCCTCAGCTGAATTTCTAAAGGCAAAGAAAGAACGGTTTCTTGCTCAGGTATATATTCTGTTTCAGTATAGATAACTGCCTGCTTCATGTGTTCCTTACATTCCTCTCCTGAGTCTCAACGGCAGCTCACATACCAGAAGAGACAGCTATAAGTGAGTGAGCGAGTCCTCTGGTCCATCTGCTCAACAGCAGGCTTATGGGAAAATCTCAAGGGGCCTGCATGTTATTTAACAAGCGCTTGGCTTGACCAGAGAGGGAGGGAAGAAGGAGAGATGAAGAGAGAGAGAGAGTCCGAGGAAGAGAAGAGAAGAGTCAGAGAGGGGGAACGTTTGTACTTTCAGTCAGCGGTGGCATGCAGGCAGGCAGCTCAGAGCTCCCTTCAAGCCTGCTCCAAGACACGATGAAACTTTAATGAAGTTATGCTTCTGCCGCACGGTAATGCACAGTCTCAGGGGCCACGGAGATAGGGATTGGCTGGAGCGCGCCCGGGGGTGCGTGTTTCAACTGTCACTCAGCTAACGCGTAGAAGCAGCAGAGAGGCGAGGTCTGGTCACACAGTTTAAACGTGTTGCCTTCAGCAGCCGGCGTAGTCCGTGTTCACACCAACGTTTAGTTCCGGGTGGAGCTAAAGATAAAGGAAGGTGTCGTGTCAGATTTGTCCCTGTCCTGATTTAACCGATGAGCTTGTCAGTTGCTGGTTTAATAATTCAGTGAGGGTTGGAGAGGAAGGGCAGCGTACTGTTAACCTCTGTCTTCTGCAAAGCTCCTGGAGCTGTGAGCCATACCTTTAACTTTAAAAGGACTGTTTGTAAGAATCAGAAATGTCTTGTTAACAGCGACACCTGTGGCCGTTAAATCAACGAAAGTCAGCGTTCTGTTGCTCGCGCTTGTGCTCGCTCTACATAGACATGAAGGAGCATCGCTCAAAACAGTGAGGAGACACACGTCAGCTAAAAGCACAATATCACTCTATATTTCAGCTGCTTGGCAGTAATGTTAGCTGACCAGACGAAGGTCTCTCCATGAATCAATGCTGATCCTAGTGTTGGCTTTTCCTGCCTCAGCCTCCCGACCGCGGCCGGAGGGAACAGGGGAGACACCGGAGTTTTGGTCGGAGACAATAACGTTTCTCTCTGCGGAGCCCCGTCACTTCACAAGACACAGGAAACCTCTGTTGGTCTGGAGGAGCTGCAGCAGTTATTTCTGCATAAACGTCCACTGTACATTCACTAGATATTCTCAGAGCTAAACTATCTCTTCTGCAGTGTGGAGTGAGCAGCATGCACGTGAGAGTGGAGCTAAAGAGCGAGAACGAGCGCGGTGTGTGAGTGAAGGCAAGCAGAGGAGCAGAGTACAGCAGAGACTCCGGCCCTGGAGACCAAAGCTACGGTCTCCCCCGCGTCCTCCGACCGCGGCCAACACTGTTTAACAGACTTTACTAGATACAACCAAGAGGTTTTGGTGCTTCACTGTAGTTTGTGTTGGAGTCTGAGTCTGAACAGCGTAGCCACATGCGAGCGCATGGGACACCGACCCGCAATGATTTATACGTGTAAGAAGTTACAAACAGTCCCTTTAAAAGTAAGATGGGACCTTCAGTGTTCGGAGTCAGTAGCTGAAGTACAGTACGCTACATCCAGATCCATTTAATTAACCTGCTCATGTCATTGTTGTTAACATTAGGTAGACTGTTACTAAAAACTGTGGTGTTTCTGCTATCTCAGCCAAAGGGATTAGAAATTGTATTTGAGTTTTTGTCATTTTAACTTTTTTATACTGTTGAAAGGTAAAAAAGATTCTATGAGGGATTTGAAATGATTCGGTTTTGATAAGCGGATGCTATCAAACTCCATCCCAAATTCAGAGTCTTGACATCGCTGACCTTTAAAGGAGCAGAGAGCCGGAGAGTCCAAAAGAAAGGAACCTATCACAGTCTATTACTGTAGGTGTGCTGCACCGTCCAAAGTTACATAACCCTGCTGAGTCGAGATGAGGAGAGAGGTTAGGTTAGGTTGAACATGTTGAATAAAGTGTGTTAACTGTTTGATTAGCCACTGAGCTGCCAGTTAGCAAGCCAGCTTGCTTGGACCATAGACTGTTTATAAGAAGTGGACGCAGTCACCGTGTCGTCACCCCTTAGTTTGTGGACTTCTGTTTTGAAGCCTCGAGTTCGGCATTTTGCCGTCGCCATCTTGGTTTTCTGTCTGTCGCCATCGTGTTTTTTTGCAAATAAAAAATAATATTTTTAGGCCAAAACGACCAAAGAGGTTACAATTAACTTTCATGAACTGAAAACACGCTGTGAAAGGGTTAAACTTCTCAGACGGAAACACGGACAACACCGTGGTAGCGACCTGTCAATCACCAGGTGGCCCCGCCCTAAAGCATCCCCTGCTTTATGGTCTATCTGACTCTAAATGGGACCATCATTTACTAAATGAACATCATGCTGTATTGAAGAAGACTTTCTCTGTGCAGTCAGAGGATTGGCCCCCTGCTGGCTATTAAAAAGAATGCAAGTTTAAGGCACTTGCCCACTGGCTTGGACAAGCACTAGTATTACCAGCTACAGTAGCACACCAACGAGCCCACAAGTTGTCTCTACATCACCAAGCTTCCAGCACCATATACACGCGTAAGCACAGAATAATCTTGCTGCACCACTCTCATGGTGTGACCAGGACTGTGTCCAGAATCACTCCCTCATTCACTAGGGTACTACTCCGTTCCCTGTATACATATATCCACACTCAGTAGTTCACTCTGTAGTGAGCAGTAAATTGAGGTTTCGGAAGATTTGTCAATCATCATACTTTTGCATCATCACTGTGTAGTATGTGTGTAGTATGGCATGTCTGTAATTATTGCATCTGCATATATTTAGAATTTGCACATTGAAATAGAATGGTAGATGGTGTATATTGCACTATATAGTAGGGTTGGGCGATACGTTAAAATGTTCCAACTGGTCACCGTCAGCCCAACAACCGCCTATTACTGATTCTTGCAGGTGTGTGTGTATGTGTGCAGCGCAGATTGGCGGAGCATCGTAAAACACATTTCATTCAAACTCCACAAAAATAAAATATAACTTGCCAAAATCCTCTTTGCCCGCAGAGCAGTGGCTGAGTGGTGTTCGTTCTTCGGAAGTGGACAAATTGGCAAAATGAAATGACAAACGTCGCCCAAAAAAACAACTGGCAATGTACTCAGCCAATCGCCTATAGCCAATATATGTTGGTCCAATCACCCAACCCTACTATATGGTAGGGATGCACCAATCCCACTTTTTCAGTCCTGATACCGATAGCGTTACCTGGGCTTTGGGTATCGGCCGATACTGAGTACCGATCTGATACCAGTGTCTAATCAATAAGCTCTATGCTTATTATGCTTTCCTAACAAATAAATACATAGATATAAATGTACTGAATTGTTATCGTACACCAGCAACTTGGTAAAACATCTTTAAAATGAACAGGAATTACAATTGAAATGTAAACCTTTCTAATGCTCCAACAAATTGGTCAAAACCTTAACAGGAATACAAATTCCAGTATAAAATGAATGTATAATGTATCTATATAGTGAATAAGTGTGTGACTTTGATGAGGGAGACTGCCATTTACGAATGATGTCTTTAAGATGTTCTACTCTTAGAAGTGAGGCTAAAGGGGACTTCTTTGACCATCATTTACATTATCGCTGCCACGTAATGAAATCATTGAAAAGTCTTGGCCAAAGTATTTCCCCCTTGGAGAGATGGAGAGTGATTGTAGTGTCTAAAGGTCTTTGTCAGCTCTTTTCTCCTCTCCATTACTTCCCCCCTTCTGTGTTCACCTTTCTTCCACTCTCTTAGCTCTGTCTCTGTTCCTTTTTTCTTTTTTTCCTGTCAGGGTATTCTTGGCATGCACTTAGAGGTCACCTCTTGATCTGTTTGTTAGGGTCGACTAACCATCGATCCGTCCCCCTCCTGCTCCTTCTCTCTTCTCCACTCTCTTCCACCAATCCCCCCCGGGCCCGCAAAAGATCGTCAGTCAGCTAGCAACCCATCCTAAAGAAAGACAATCGCCTTGAATCTCGAGGCTCTGATCTTCGGCCAGAAGTCGAGGCAAATGACAGAAAGTCTCAGATGTACACTTGTTGGGGAGGAAAGGTGCTGATGGGTCTGCCTGTGACTGGGGCTGGGGAAAAAGTCAATACTTCTACAGAGTGTTTATAAACCGTGGAATATCCCACGAATGAAGCCCCTGTTACTCATTTGTCATTTTCATGCTAATGTAGAAATAGTCAAACAGTCAGCATTTGACTTGTTTACTTCTTGGCATCATGCATTCATATAAAACAGACGTGTTACACTCTGTCACAGGTCAGAGCCTGGAAACGCCTCATAGAGCAATGCATGAAATTACATTCACTTTATTCACTCCAACATACCCAGAATATAACATGAAAACAGCGGTACACTGATACACTGAACATATTCCACAGCAGAGTTTGCTGAGCTGGAATCTCTAGATCGTGGGTTTTTTAGTATCCTGCACAGTGGCTGCTTTTAAAAGATTTAAACTCACAGTTCAGAGGTTTCACACTCCAAACTGCAGCTATCACTCTACCATACAGGGTTTGGATGAATTTAATGTAGGAATATAAAGAGGGCAAAGAAGTAATATCAAAAATGCCAAGAAAGTCCAAGACAGATGTCAGTATGACATGTTTTAACAGAGACTAAAACCTCTTCCTCTTCCTTCTTGTCTTTACAGGAACAACTCAACATTTTGAAAAAAATGTACATTTGCGTTCTTGTCCAGAGTTAGATAAGAAGATTGATGCCACTCTCATGTCTGAGAAAGGAGCAGCTTAACTTAGTTTAGCTTAGCTTAGTTTAGCTTAGCTTAGCTCAGAAGTCAGCAACCTTTACTATCAAAAGAGACATTTTAGGCAAGAAAAAAATAAAAAATCTGTCTGGAGCCGCAAAACATCTGATCTTTGTGATGAAGGTAACACAGTTTATAGTCTAAGTATATAGTATATAAGTCTAATGCAGTGAGGGCCCTAGTGCAAATGTACGACGGAGTATTAGGGCCACATTGAGGGGAAAAACATCTGAGATTTACAGAATAAAGTCAGAATATTACAAGAAAAAAAGTCGTAATATTACGATAGTTTATTCTCATAATACTACGACTTTTTTGTCTTAAACTTTTGACTTTATTCTCATAATATTACAACTTTTTTTCTCGTAAACGTATATCTTTATTCTCGTAATATTATGACTTTATTCTCGAAATCTCAGATACATTTTTTTTTCCTCAATGTGGCCCTAATACTCCGTCGTACCATAGACCTACAACAATGATAAATTAAAAGGAAAAACATTTATTCATTTCCATTTTATAAATCCACAGGGAGCCATTAGAGAGGGACTAAAGAGACGCATGTGGCTCCAGTAAGGACTCAAAGCAGGGGGAAGTTAGCTTGGCTCTGTCCTCTACTAACACCTCTAAAGCTGACCAATTACATGTTGTATTTTGTTTGTTTAATTTGTACAGAAAGGAAGCTCA
The DNA here is from genome assembly GCF_015220745.1 of Sebastes umbrosus. Taxonomy (NCBI): domain Eukaryota; kingdom Metazoa; phylum Chordata; class Actinopteri; order Perciformes; family Sebastidae; genus Sebastes; species Sebastes umbrosus. The sequence goes on along the minus strand of NC_051286.1, from coordinate 27,991,062 downwards.
TTTCTACTGTACACCTTGAAGAATCAACTCAGTATCATCAGCATTTAATGTATATGCATATACCGTATGGGACTGATTACACCGAGACACGTCGCTAGAAACGTGTTGCCAGCAAAACCGTTGTTTTCCAATGGCATGGCGTGCCTGCCGTGCACTCCTTTCAGATGAGCATAAAAGTTAAAATAGTCTACATTTTTCAGCACCAGGCGCAGAGTCACACCACTCCTCAATGTCAAACTCGACCCTGGCAGCCAATCAAATCAAGCAAGAGGTGGGCTTTTCTACTTTACCACTTCCTTCCTTGCCTGTAGATCAAGCCCCCGGGAGGAGCGCCAGGCTTTGAAGCAAATATTCGTAGTGGCCGAACTAGGGCTGTCTCAGTGAAGGACTTCCTCCTGCATGCAGTGGAAATGATATTAGCCGTATTTGTTTTTTTTCTGCAAATGAATTAATTTATCCTGATTTCAATGCTATATAAAGAAGTTTTATTGTTAGGCTAATATTATGTATTTGATTAGGTATGATTTTTTTTTTTCAGCTAAGGCACTTAGTACAGAAGTAAAAATGGCGGCACAAGGTAGAGTACTTGGTCTGGATGAAGGGAAGGCTGAAGCACGTAGGAAGAGAGGACAGACCCGCCAGTCTATAGGCCTTTCCCTTTTCTGAATTTATACGGCTCGATTCCTCTCCTTGCGTCCTAGTCCCGCCCACGGGGGATGCGAGCGGAGGAGGCGAGGAAGAGATGTGAGGAGAGAGGATGCGAGGAAATATGTTTTTAGAGACATGAGACGTCGTTTCCTCTGAAGCGTCACGTGAAGTGACGTCTGTTTCTGATGACAGCAGCAGCTGATCACAGCTGGATCAGCTGTCAGTCGGCTTCAACAGCTGTTTGTGTCTGAACTGTTTTTATAATACTAATAAAGGCATACAGTTATTCTCAGTGGCAGAGCAGCAGTGTTTCCTCTCTGTAGCCTGTTACCTGTTTAGCAAACACCTGCACATGAATAACAGCTGCAGTCTGTATTTCTACTGTGGACTGAGTCCTGCTTAGAGGACCAGGAACCATTTCAGCCATAATGCACAATGGGGCACAATGCCTTTATATTATTTATTCATTATTAGCGTCTGTATTTATTGATATTCTGACACTAGAAATGATGTATTAGGCTGAATGTTTCAGGGAAAATGTAAATGATGACCCGACGCTCAGGAATTATCAGCCTCACATGTGACTGAATGGAAATGAGGATAAATGATGTAAAAGGTGTAAAAGACAGACCCTCCTTCTCTCTCTGACTTTAACTGGATACTTAATAAAAGTTAACGGGGGAAATAACAGATCATCGAAAGAAAAATGGTTCTTTGAAGGAAGTTGTTTGAGGTCCGTATTCGTATTTGTAAATTTGTGAGCCTGGTCGATAGCTCAGGGCTTTTTCCCTTTTCTATCCATAGGTAATTATTATTGGAGGGAGGAGAGAGGAGATGGAGGAGGAGCCCACTTGGATGGAGGCATCATGGCCCATCCCCGGCCAGTTGAGAATTCATTTTTTTTGTTGTCTTGTAACAAATAAAATAAAATGAAATATGAATAAAACAAAATGGAATAAAAAACTCATTAAATAAATAAATATATAAATATAGAAAGTGAAAAACAAATAAAAAATAAAGAAAACTTTAAAAAGCCAACAGAACTGGGCAAGGATCAATATCATGTGACTGTGTACAGTGTGTGTGCTTGAGAGGGTGCGAAACAAATTAAGGCAAGATAAAATAAAAAAAAATAAAAAATAATAATAAGTAAGCTTGAGGTCCGTTCGTTGTCAGCTCTTATAAAGCTCCTTCAGTAACAGACTCCTTCAGTGACGGTGTGTGAAGCAGAGATACTGCAGGTCCTTCTGCTGCTGGAATACTTCACCATCAACATGGTCCGTTTGTTGTTCACACCTACAGTTAACACAGATTATAACTAGACGGTAAATCAGAAGACAACTAAACTATAAAACTTTTAATCTGTGATCTGTGTTCACTCCGGTATGAAACTCCAGTGATGTTGATGCGTATCAGATCAATCCAATCGGCGCAGCGTTCGATCAATAAATGATATCCAATAAGGGGGCGTGTCGGTCGGTAAAACAACTTCCGAGAAGGATACACTGGAGGATACACTAGTGTGTCCTCCAGTGTATCCTCTGGCAAGCCTCCTCGATCCTCGATCCTCGATCCTCGATCCTCGATCCTCGATCCTCGCTCCTCGCTCCTCGAGATGCATTTTAGGAACTGGGATGTCCTTCAAGATGGAGCGCTGAGATCGATTTCTGGGTCACAAGCTGGAGGATCGAGGAGACGAGGAGTGAGGAGACGAGGAGTGAGGAGACGAGGAGGCAAAAAATTGGGAAATGGGATGAACTTTATGTGTATTAATTTCTCTTCCACTGTTGTTGTTGTCCAGCACTTGTAGCCTACATGTAGGATGTAACGGTTGGTCTTTGTGGTATTTGTCCCGCCCCCCCTCCACTGTGATTGGATGACTATGTTAAAAGTTGTTTCAACTCTCTGTGACCAGAAAAACCTCCAAACAAGCAGCGCTCAGCGTCTCGTCACGCTGCTGCTGTTTGTTGCATGGTGTAAATACTGTAGCTGGAGCTCCCATTGCAAAGAATTAAAAAAAGAAAAAAACATGAACGTAGCGGTTGCTTGCCATCCCCTGCGGTTGGCTCGTCAATAATTTGGTAATGCAGTGTTGCGGTTATTGTGACAGCCCTAGGCCAAACGGTAGAACTACAAATTCCGGGACTATCACGTGATGCCATTTAGTGCAAAAAGACTTTTCCCATAGACTTACATTCGGAAAGAGATGTCTGTAAATCAGTGGATCTTTTTTTTTGAGGTAAATCAACTTTTTAAATCATAGGTCCTAAAAGTTGTAAAATGCACTAATAGTGGAGTTATTTCCCTTCCTCCATTCATGTGAATGAGCTCCAGACCGCGGCTAGACCCAGGCAGGGTTAAAGGAAACGCTCAGCACTATGATCGCCCGGTTGCAAGCATACAGCCCACACAAACAGCGCTCCACAGGCGCACCGTTGTTTTGCTCGACACGCTTTGAAGCGGCCGTGCCTGTTGCGACGTGTCTCAGTGTGATCAGCCCCTATATAATGGACATATCTTACCATGCATGTGCCCATTCAGCATTCACTCTAGCAATCTGTCCGCGACCAAAACCCTTTAAATCTTCAAGACTATTTGCAGTTTAGAGTCCGAATATAATTTAAACAAATGAGCAAATACCTTTCCCATCACCAGAACAACAGCAGCTTTTCCAGGGATTGATTTGTCTTTAGAGTGTAACAATAATGCTCCCTGATCTTACGTAAGCATCATTACACTGTGAGTGCAAATAGTTTTATTATGGAGTTAATGGCAAGCAGTTCCATCCCTTCAGAACTTCTGTAGTAACAAGTTATTTCCAGATACTGTGATAAATTATTTACAGTGGTTTATTTGGCAGCTTCATTGCAATCCAACAACTCAAGTCCATATTAATCGGAGGTTGCGAACCTGACAGGCCCATTGGCAGCAGTATAGCTGGATGGGACATATTTAGTTAAAGCCTGATTACAGTGTGATGGCAGCCAGACGGAGCCAAGGCAAGTAGATCATACCCGAAAACACAACAGCAGTTAAAAGGTGGTAGAGCTGTTGCCATGGATCCCACACCCCATCTGGGTAAGGCAGCCATTCATCTTGGATGGCTGACAGTTGTTAGGGAGGCACAGTAGAGGCACAAACATTTTACACATTTGCACTGTGGCTGTGTTTGTGATCTCTGCAGGCTTTTGTATTTAGTGGTTGTTATCTCTGCTTTCTGTGAGGCAGTATACGCTAAGGAGCGATAGTGAAGATGGATGGGGGCTAATTAGACTGAAGTCACGGATTGGACTCCAGCCCACTGATGCTTAACTGTTGCATGTTATGCTCAGGACAAAAGGATGCTGTTTCTCGGTCATAATTGTAAAAAATAAAAAGACAGACACATCATCAACATAATCACATTAAAGATAGGGTCGACGATGTGGGAAAACTAGCATAGTGTGAAAGTAGCATCGCCTCAGGCCCGAGACACATCAGGAACGTCAGGAGTGCGTGGCGGCTGCGTGACCTGTTATTTTTTATTTCGGCGTCCGTGTTAACAGGTTAGAGCAGCCACACTGCCCGCATGAGATGCGCGTCTCACGCAAGATTACTACAGTTTCGACGTCTAGACATCTGTAGAATATGTCACAGACAGTGAAGGTGATCTATTGACTGTATATTAACATTATATCAACAACATTACTACAGTTTCCATGTCTATCTGTAGAATATGTTACGGACATGAAAGAAAGTAAAGACTTATTTTTAAATCAACACTTCCTGCTTTCATTTCAAAATAAAAGCCCTCAAGAGTTTTTTCTGTGGCCAGAATACCTTCATTTGTTAACACGAGGCTTTTATTCTGAAATATGAGCAGTCAGTCCTGTGGAACATGCAGTGACTTAGAGAGCTCCATGAATTGATAAAGTATGGGGTTTCAATCAACACTTCCTGCTTTCATTTCGAAATAAAAGCCCTCAAGCATGCTATATTTAGGCTTTGTATATCGAATTTAGCACCTTTAACATCTGCCAGATGAATTGGCACAACATTGTGTACAGACATTTATGGTTCTCAGTCGATGCATTCAATTGACCTTTTTTTCTAGTGTCACCATGAGGTCAAAGTTTCAATTCTATAATTTATATTGGTGAAATACCTCCAAACTAATGGCATTCCCATCAGCTTCAGCTTTACTTTTTGTCTGGCACTCGTTAGCAAATGTCAGCATGCTAACACGCTAATGGTTAGCATACAACAAAGTGATTGTATTTCTCCTGTAAACGTATCACTTGATGTGCAACAGAGGAAAGATGAGTCTCAGAGGTGTCAGGAACAACACCCTCACTGTTGGCTTTTCCTGGAAGTTGAATCCCTGCTGTTTGGTCTCATCAGTCAGGGATATACAGAGTAGACAAACATGTATTCATATGACAATGTTCAGGAACAGGGGGGTTGAGGAATCACGTCCCTTTGTGCGTCACATGTGACTTTCCAACAAGTGCTGGTTTAAATGCACGGTGAAGTGATGCATGTTACGGCTGAAACATCCTTTCCAACAGCTCTGTTCTCTTGATGACGCATGGTGTATGGCTCTGCATTATCGTCTGTCACACACGTGTCGCTCTCCCGCCTGCGTCAGTTTGATATTTCGATGACTCACCGTGAACTGGACAACACTTAAGTGGGAGGAGAGAGGGAGTGATTTCGCCTGTGTAAATAATGGTGCTTGGTCTTATCTCCGGGCATGATGTTTGTTCTATCTGAGGCTTCTTTTCTCACTTCTCTCAAGGGGGGGAAGTAAGAGTGAGTTAGCACAATCCACTACAGCTCCTGACCTGCAGCCTGTCAGCAAAGCACCCAGCCACTTTACTTCTTCACCTCCCAACTGCAGCGTCCAAACCTCATTATTTTTGCAAGTATAAAACTAATTATTAACCTTTCTCAAATATCCCCCACAACTTGGGGGCCGTGCACAATTTCAATTAACATTATTTAACTATGTTATAATTGATGCAGCAATAATTTTGTTTTCTCACAGTGTCACTTGGGGAAGAGTAACACATGTAGATCAATACTGAATCTTAACTCTTTAAAGCATGGGAATATAATAGGACTTTGTTAATTGTTAAAATGTGCTATTAGCGGGGCGCCCTGCTGGCTGAGGGGCACAGACACCAATTATAAACTGCAATGTCCCCACTTTTTCCCCCTTATCTTTAGCTATCTATCTTTATCTTTCTTGTTCTAGTTGCCTGACTTCAACCATAATTGATTTGCCAAGCCATGATCTGTCAGTAATCTTTACCAGTCTAGTCTAGTTGCCATGATATTGTAGAAAGTAGGGCTGTCAATCGATTCAAATATTTAATTGCAATTAATCACATGATTGACCATAGTTAATCGCGATTAATTGCAAATTAATCACACATTTTGTATCTGTTCTAAATGAACCTTAAAGGGAGATCTGTCAAGTATTTAATCCTCTTATCAACATGGTGTCATGTTCTGGCGGTGCCAGCCTCTTATTATTTACTTTTGTGATTTTGGATTTGGTGTTTTTGTTTATATTTCTGGTGTTTCCTGTTTTATTTTGGTAGTTCACTCCTCCTGTATCTTGTCTGGTTTTACTTCCCTCCTTTGTTTGTTTTCCCGCCTTTTGTTGATTGTCTGCCCCGCCCTGATTTGTTTCACCTGTGTGTAATCTTGTCTGTTACTTAAGCCTGTGTGTTTCCCCTCTGTCCTTGTCGGTTCGTCTTGTCTCCCCAGTCCCGTCTACCTTGTCCTCCGTGTTCATTGTTTCCTCCAGCTCTGGTCTTAGTGTTCCTCCTGCCCGTGTTCTCGTATCCTCTGGTTTGTAGTTTTGTTTTGTTCTCAGTTTGGTTTTGGTATGTTTTCTTTGTACTTTGTTCCCCTCCTTGTTTTGTGGTTTTTGGATTTTGTCAGCTTTAAATAAAGCTCGCTTTTATTTAAAAACTTCCGTTCCTGCTTGTTACTCTGCGTTTGGGTCAACGTTGTAAACAGATCACGACAGAACGAACCGACCATAATGACCCCAGCAGAGAGCTTTTATGCCTTTTTGGGCATCCGGATTCGGCCCGAGCATCAGCCTCAGCCCCGGCCTGTTGGCTTCCTGCAGGATTGCCGTCTGGGAGCTGGAGTCCCTGGAGCGAGGCATGGATATCGGAGAAGGAGATCTAGGCTGCCCAGTGTCTCAGCCGAATCCAGGCCTGCTCCTGTGTCGGGGGTTCAGCCTACCTCTTCTCCAAGCATCCTGTCGGAGGTCCGGTCGACCTCTGCTCCAAGCGTCCTGTCGGCGGTCCGGCCAACCTCTGCTCCAAGCGTCCTGTCGGAGGTCCGGTCGACCTCTGCTCCAAGCGTCCTGTCGGAGGTCCGGCCGACCTCTACTCCAAGCGTCCTGGCGGAGGTCCGGTCGACCTCTGCTCCAAGCGTCCTGTCGGAGGTCCGGTCGACCTCTGCTCCAAGCGTCCTGTCGGAGGTCCGGTCGACCTCTGCTCCAAGCGTCCTGTCGGAGGTCCGGTCGACCTCTGCTTCAAGCGTCCTGTCGGAGGTCCGGTCGACCTCTGCTTCAAGCGTTCCTGTCGGAGGTCCGGTCGGACCTCTGCTCCAAGCGTTCTGTCGGCGGTCCGGCCGACCCCTGTTCCACGTGTCCTGTCGGCGGTTCGGCCGACTCCTGTTCCACGTGTCCTGTCGGCGGTCCGGCCGACTCCTGTTCCACGTGTCCTGTCGGCGGTCCGGCCGACTCCTGTTCCAAGTGTCCTGCCGGCGGTCCGGCCGACTCCTGTTCCACGTGTCCTGTCGGCGGTCCGGCCGACTCCTGTTCCACGTGTCCTGTCGGCGGTCCGGCCGACTCCTGTTCCACGTGTCCTGTCGGCGGTTCATGCCGACTCCTGCTCCACGTGTCCTGTCGGCGGTCCGGCCGACTCCTGTTCCACGTGTCCTGTCGGCGGTCCGGCCGACTCCTGTTCCACGTGTCCTGTCGGCGGTTCGGCCGACTCCTGCTCCACGTGTCCTGTCGGCTGTCCGGCCGACTCCTGCTCCACGTGTCCTGTCGGCTGTCCGGCCGACTCCTGCTCCACGTGTCCTGTCGGCGGTCCGGCCGACTCCTGTTCCAAGTGTCCTGTCGGCGGTCCGGCCGACTCCTGTTCAAAGTGTCCTGTCGGCGGTTCGGCCGACTCCTGTTCCAGGTGTCCTGTCGGCTGTCCGGCCGACTCCTGCTCCACGTGTCCTGTCGGCGGTCCGGCCGACTCCTGTTCCAAGTGTCCTGTCGGCGGTCCGGCCGACTCCTGTTCAAAGTGTCCTGTCGGCGGTTCGGCCGACTCCTGTTCCAGGTGTCCTGTCGGGGGTCTGGTTGACCTCCGTTTCGGTTGGGCCGCAACCGCCACCTGCTGCTCCGGTTGGGACGCAACCGCCAACTGCTGTTCCGATTGGGTCGCAGCCGTCACCTGCTGTTCCAGTTGGGTCGCAGCCGTCACCTGCTGTTCCGGTTGGGCCGCAACCTCCACCTGCTGTTCCGGTTGGGTCGCAACCGCCACCTGCTTTACCGGTTGGGTCGCAACCGTCACCTGCTGTTCCGGTTGGGTCGCAACCGCCACCTCCTGCTCCGTCTGGTTCGCCGGTTGGGCCGCAACCGTCACTTCCTGTGCCGGTTGGGCCGCAACCGCCACCTGCTGTTCCGGTTGGGTCGCAACCGTCACCTGCTGTTCCGGTTGGGTCGCAACCGTCACCTGCTGTTCCGGTTGGGTCGCAACCTCCACCTGCTGTTCCGGTTGGGTCGCAATCGCCACCTGCTGTTCCGGTTTGGCCGCAACCGTCACCTGCTGTTCCGGTTGGGTCGCAACCGTCACCTGCTGTTCCGGTTGGGTCGCAACCGCCACCTCCTGCTCCGTCCGGTTCGCCGGTTGGGCCGCAACCGTCACCTCCTGTTTCGCCTGGGTTTCAGCCCAAAAACCTTGTTCCTGTGTCTGCTGGGCCACAGTTCCAAGACCCCGAGTTCCCCGGCTCTAACTCTGCCTTGCCCCCGGGCCGTCCGCCCGAGTTTCCCGGCTCTGACTCTGTCTTGCCCCCGGGTCATCTGCCGGAGTTTCTCGGCTCGGACTCTGCCCTGCCTCCGGGCTGTCCACCCGAGTTCCCAGACTCTGTCCCGGTTCTGTCCCCGGGTCGTCCGCCTGAGTTCCCAGACTCTGTCCCGGTTCTGCCCCCGGGTCATCCACCGGAGTTTCCCGGCTCTGTCTCTGCCATGCCCCCGGGCCGTCCGCCTGAGTTTTCCGGATCTGACTCTGCCCTGCCCCCGGGCCGTCCGCCCGAGTTCCCAGACTCTGTCCCGGTTCTGCCCCCGGGTCATCCACCGGAGTTTCCCGGCTCTGTCTCTGCCCTGCCCTCAGGCCGTCCGCCCGAGTTCCCTGACTCTGTCCCGGTTTTGACCTCGGGCCGTCCGCCTGAGATAATCGGTGCCCACTGTTCCTGGAGTCCCTCCTCCGGACCCCCCTCCGCCCACCCGGTTCTGTTTGTGGAACGTCTGGGATCCGTCCCTTGAGGGGGAGGCTATGTCATGTTCTGGCGGTGCCAGCCTCTTATTATTTACTTTTGTGATTTTGGATTTGGTGTTTTTGTTTATATTTCTGGTGTTTCCTGTTTTATTTTGGTAGTTCACTCCTCCTGTATCTTGTCTGGTTTTACTTCCCTCCTTTGTTTGTTTTCCCGCCTTTTGTTGATTGTCTGCCCCGCCCTGATTTGTTTCACCTGTGTGTAATCTTGTCTGTTACTTAAGCCTGTGTATTTCCCCTCTGTCCTTGTCGGTTCGTCTTGTCTCCCCAGTCCCGTCTACCTTGTCCTCCGTGTTCATTGTTTCCTCCAGCTCTGGTCTTAGTGTTCCTCCTGCCCGTGTTCTCGTATCCTCTGGTTTGTAGTTTTGTTTTGTTCTCAGTTTGGTTTTGGTATGTTTTCTTTGTACTTTGTTCCCCTCCTTGTTTTGTGGTTTTTGGATTTTGTCAGCTTTAAATAAAGCTCGCTTTTATTTAAAAACTTCCGTTCCTGCTTGTTACTCTGCGTTTGGGTCAACGTTGTAAACAGATCACGACACATGGTAGTGGACAAATATGCTGCTTTATGCAAATGTATGTATATATTTATTATTGGAAATCAATTAACAACACAAAACAATGACAGATATTGTCCAGAAACCCTCACAGGTACTGCATTTAGCATAAAAAAATATGCTCCAATCATAACATGGCAAACTGCAGCCCAACAGGCAACAACAGCTGTCAGTGTGTCAGTGTGCTGACTTGACTATGACTTGCCCCAAACTGCATGTGACTATCATAAAGTAGGCATGTCTGTAAAGGGGAGACTTGTGGGTACCCAGAGAACCCATTTACATTCACTGATCTGGAGGTCAGAGGTCAAGGGACTCCTTTAAAAATGGCCATGACAGTTTTTCCTCAACAAAATTTACAGTAAGTTTGGAGCGTTATTTAACCTCCTTCATGACAAGCTAGTATGACATGGTTGGTACCGATGGATTCATCAGGTTTTATAGTTTACTATGATAGCATGCAAGTATGTTTACTCTAGCTCACTCTGAAAGATCAATTGTGTTAAAGAAATTAGTGACGTTAGATTGTTATTAATCGTTAAGTAATCGTTTGACTGCACTCGTCGAAAGCAAATGTTTTTTTTAAACGTTGGTAATGGACATTGAAAAAATGCAACTGAACATGATCCAGGGATTTTCGGACTCATCTAATGTCAACACTTTTGTGTGGCAATTAGCCCATTAGTTCCCACTGAAGACAAATAGGGACATTTTATCAAAATTGCAATATGGCCTCCTACAATTTTAAAATCACAGGAGGCACAATGTTTGTTAAAGCCGAAATGTATGTCAAAATACCATTTCACACATCATACTTGACAGACTTAATGAAACATCTTTGTTTAGTACAGATTAGGGATGACATGAGAACCAATACTTCGGTACCAAGTCGATGCCCAATTTCTAAAAAGTGACGGTACTCTTTTTCTACAGTACCAACGGTACCGTACGATGCCTGTAATGGTCGTTGGTAGGGATGTGACAGTGAGGAATATGTTCCCACCGGTTAATAAACTTGTGACAACACCGGTGTCACCGATTACACCGGACATTTTACGAGATGATATGACGGTCAACATGTGCAGAGCCCTGACTCTGATCTTTACTGTCGGGTGGCGGTGTGTCTGGCCTCTCCGGTAGAGCTTTTGCTGCGGTGCTCCGCTGTGGGGGTCTACCTGGCGCCGCTGCTCCGTGCACACCGGCTGTGAAAGCTCCATCCACCTCGAGGTGATTACCTCATTAACATTATGGTTCCCTTATAGCATTGGGATTAAACCTGAAATATTGCCAAATAGCAAATCCTCTGCCTCCTGCTCCTACTCCTGCTACTCTGACAGGGCGGACACACCAGGAATGTCAGGAGCGCGTGGCGGCTGCGTTACCTGTTATTTTTTATTTCGGCGTCCCTGTTAACAGGTTAGAACAGCCATACTGCTCGCGTGAGACGCGCGTCTCAGCTGCGTCTCTTCTAGAGAATAGAGGTCTCGCCTATTTTTGCCGCTTGCCGCGCGCGTCTCACAGCAGCAACAGACAGTGAAGGTGATCTATTGACTGTATATTGACATCTTACCAGCTACATTACTACAGTTTCGAGGTCTATCTGTAGAATATGTTACGGAGATGAAAAAAAATAAAGACTTATTTTTAAATAAACACTTCCTGCTTTCATTTCAAAATAAAAGCCCTCAAGCGTTTTTTCTATGGACAAAATTCCTTCATTTGTTAACACAAGGCTTTTATTCTGAAATATGAGCAGTCAGTGCTGTGGAACCTGCAGTGACTTGGAGAGCTCCATATATGAATATAGTACGGAGTTTTAATTGTGGATTATTATTATTATTTAAAAATTACCACACGTTTCTTAACCTAAAACTAACCTAAACCTAACCTAAAATAAATATAAGTGATATTTATAATGAAATGAAATGGCCATTAAAAGGCAAACTCTATGTAGAAAGAAAGGGCTGACAGCAGCAGCAGAAACGCAGATGAAATGCAGCTGGTGTGAACGCCCGACGCGTGTATCACGCAGCCACCACGCCACGCAGCCGCCACGCCACGCAGCCGCCACGCGCTCCTAACGTTCCTGGTGTGTCCCAAAGCTGAGCTGACGGACCAGATGCGTTCACGGTCAGTATAGAGTGTCCGTCGTCTGACTATCGATTGATAACATGTCGCTGATACACAAAAATTAACAAAATGGGTCAATTCTTTTTATTCATTACTTAAAGGCTACATTCCTCTTTTTTTGTAATGTTCAAATGTTTTTAATAAAACAGTGCGTGTTGAATTACAGGGGATTTATGTTGATGTTGTTTGTTTTTTTACCGTGGTATCGAATTTCGTATCGAGAATCGTGGAAATTCACTGGTATTGGTATCGACTACTAGATTTCTGGTATCGTGACATCCCTAGTACAGATCCCTTCAAAAATTAAACCATAAACATTTAAATATATTTTTCAAGGACAATGAGAATAAATATGTAAAAATTATCATTCACTCTAATATAACAAATCATATCACAATCGCAATATCAGTCAAAATAATTGCAATTCGATATTTTTCAAAATCGTTCAGCCTTATATAGGGGTCACAAATGTGTACTTCCATCTTTTAGAAAAAGCCCCAGTAGTTTTTTAAAACAGCTGAGCACTGTAGTTTTTAGCAGACGTTACTCAAACCGGAGTAAATACTGCATTTGTTTGTTGAATGTGCAGATTCATGTACATTTGGTGCTGTATTTACAGCAGCATGGCCATGACTCAAAAGAAACTACAGTGACCCAGTGCAACAGTGTGGCTCGCTGTGGTTTTAATAGTTTTTGGAACAGTCTAGTCACAGAAGCTTTGGATACACAAACAAAACTTGACAGTAAAACAATATATAGTATGAACAGCCTTATACTTTGTAGGGAGATTCTGGTTTCATACATAGATTGTATATAAGAAGTGGACCTAGTCACCGTGACGTCACCCATTGGTTTGAATCGTTTTGAAGTGTCGAGTTTGGCTTTCTGGCCGTCGCCATCTTGGTTTTTGGCCGTGGCCATCTCGGTTTTTGGCCTTGGTAATTTTGGGTTTTTTTGCAACCAGAAGTCATACGAGAGGGTAGAGCTAAGTACAACCGAACGCTGAATAAGACATTTTTAGGCGACCAAAATGTAACAATCAACTTTCATGAACTGAAAACACACAGTGAAAGGGTTAAAGCTGTTATACAAAACACAAACAACTCCCAGACCGGACAACGCTGTGATAGCGACCTGTCAATCACCAGGTAGCCCCGCCGTAAAGCATCCCCTGCTTTATGGTCTATCTGACTCTAAATGGGACCCTAATTTACCAAATGAACATCATGCTGTATTGAAGAAGACTTGAAACTAGAGATTGAGACCATAAACTCATGTTTACAATGTTTACTGAGGTAATAAATCAAGTGAGAAGTAGGCTCATTTTCTCAAAGACTTCTATACAATCAGACTTCTTTTAGCAACCAGAGGAGTCGCCACCTGCTGGCTGTTAGAAAGAATGCAAGTTTAAGCCACTTCTGCATTGGCTTCACTTTTCAGACCTGGAGGTTGGCGCCTGGTTTCATACAGATTAGATTACAAACTGACTTATTTTTATGGTTTATGATCCTGTCAGTTATAAAAAAAAAACGTTGTCAGCAAATTAGTGCTAAACTGATCAGAAATTTGACTATTAGACCTCAATTGTTTTGGTGAATACAATGTTAATATTTCCAATAGAAATTATGCCCACAGCCACAAAGACCCAAGTTGTTGGAATTTTCTTTTAACTTTATATGTGTTTACAATATGAGATAAATATGCCTCCCAGTCAGATATTCAGAGATGCTGTACCTCATTGTTGTGGGAACAGTGCCGTAATTCAATAATCCCATATAAACTCTGCTGTGTTCAGTGGAGCAAAACTCATTTTAGTGCCCTGAAAGACAGAGACAAATAAGAAAAGCAGCTCTTCCAAACTGTATTTTTCCAACAAATAACCTGCACACACATACTTACACACACCCAAGTATATGAATGTATAAATTTTGTTGCAGAGATGGTATGGCCCCAAAGCAAATTATGAGTCAGCCAGCTTTCACACTGCTGCTGAAGATTTATGACAGCCGTGTAGGCTAACTTTTTCCGTGCCTTCTGTTTTCCTCTCAAAGCATGAAATCCCTCTGGTCCATGTTCACAACTTTTGGCAGCAGGCGCGTTTGCCCTGGCCAGCGCTTCATCACATCTCGCAGTGAATCGGTGGGTGCTGCTGTGGGTGGCAGTCTGCTAGCGTCTTCCCTCAGTTACAGCCTCACATTAAAGATCAATAAAAGGAAGTGAACAAAATGTAACTGGACACAAATGCATTTCTCCAATTTTAATTTTCACGTCGTCCCCGTGTGGGTTTATTCTGACACGGTAGACAGAGATTTTCAAATTAAAAGACTTCAATTCCTGGCAGAAATAATTTCTCCTGACACATGTACTGTACAGTGTGTGAGCAAATTAGATCAGATGTGAGTGTCTGGGAATATTACTAATCTGGATCAAATGTGAGCAAACAGCTCTGACCTCATTCCTCATGTGAATAAAGGCAGGGATGTCTCCTGGGACCACTAAATTAAAAATGCACTAATGGTAATCAATAGCAAAGGAGGAATTTGTGTGAGGAATCAATTAATCATTCAGGCCCACCAGCAAGGGCCCCAGTGTCATTTCCATCGATGGCTAATGCATGCAGACTTTACGACAAACTTCATTAAGGATGAACTCGTCCGCTGCCGTTCATACGTTTCCTTTTAGTCACAAGCTCACGTCCTGATGAGCTTTTAATGATCAGTAATGATGTTGTTGGAAATACGGGCAATGCTAGTGGATGTCAAACGCACCAACGCCGTGTTGGATGCTGATAACTAAAGCTCACATGAGTGTTTGATCTGAGCTGGGATCAGCTCCTAGAAGAGTTCAAACAGTGTGAATTTCAAAGCCCCGTGCTGAGATATTTTTAGCCCAAAGTTGCTGATTGCCAATATGTTTCAGTGTCTTTTAATTTGACAGTTTATAAGCCAAGTGTTTCTGAAATAACTGTTTATTGGAGCCATGTCATGTTTATTAACAAGCTGGAGCTGCCTAATGTTCTTCATAATATATATATATATGATATATTAAACATAATCCCATGTGCTGATGAGGCCTTTAATTGCACAAATTAGTGTATTAATTAACACACATTTTGATTTCAATGTCCTGGTTACTCTGGATAATCCACACCTCGCTGTGATTAGTTTTTACTGGATCTGCTGTAAACTGACCAATGAAATCTGTTGCTGTTTTATAAGTTTATTAAGCAGGCAGAGCCAGCAACTGGCCCAAGGTCCCTCTGAGACTTTCCCATCGGCACTTCTGGGCACGCCGGGATCAAACCAGGCCACGCTGATTTGTGTCTCCATTACCTGTTTTATCGTGCCGAGCTCGGGTGGTCCATCTCGCCCCACCCGAGAAGGACTTCATCTCTGGGGTCGGGCCACACTGCGTTCCCCCTCGCCGACCGCAGCTAACCCTTGACGACCCCCCTTCTCCCAAACAAATGGAACTCAACTAGTACAGGAGACTTCTAACTTCTAATTGAATCTCTATGTGAAGTTTAGTTTCTCTCCTGATGTCCCGGTGTTATTCAATGGTCGGAGGGAGTAACGTAGTATTAATAGCGTGAGTGTCCGTTAAGGGCGGGGGGGTTGGTAGATGGGTCAAACAAACACAAGACTTTCAACCAGGAGAGTGGTGTTTGTGTGGAACTAAAAGTAACACTGACTTATTTTGTCACGTCACATGACTTGGCGGTATCGTCAGTCCCGTAAGTCACTAGTCACGAGTCAGTGACGTTAACGTCAACCACGACCGTTTCTTAACCCTAACTAAGTGGTTGTGTTGCCTGATCCCAGCTGACATTGGGTGAAGGCGGGGTACAGGTCTCCAGACTATCACAGGGCTGACTCACCATTCACACCTACGGGACATTTAGAGTCAACAATGAACCTGCATGTCTTTGGACTGTGGGAGGAAGCTGGAGAACCCGGAGAAAACCCACACTAACACGGGGAGAACATACACTTTCCATACAGAAGGGCCCCGGTGCTAACCACTGCACCACCGTGCCGCCCCTCAAGCCAGCACATGTGTATGGAAACGGGGCTCTAGATCCACCGGCTGGCACTGTGAAGCCTCCGTCTCCTCTTTGCCACAGCTGCATGACTACACTGGGTAATAGTTCACTATTTCAGCCTGTTCTCATGTCCTCTTCTCAAGGGGTATTGAACAGGCTTAGCATAATACCTTTACATGGATTCAGCAGTCATTTATATTCTGAGCCGCTTCACTGAATATTACTGCTTAAAAGGGGCTTCTTTCTTCTTAAGGGAAATCACGTTAACAATTCAGTATGGAAAAGATTTGCAGCCCATTTTCATCAAAAAAAGGAGACAATTTAGATTTGTCCCCTTGATGGCCAACACAAACCAGGGGGATAGTACCTAAACAGCATGAAAACAATGTATTGCAAGTCTGGAATAAAGAAATCTTTATTATTAAGCGTCTTAAGGCGCTTTCACAAGCCATAGTCCGTTTGGCTAGTCCCAATCAGAGAGAAATGTATACTTTTGATTTGTTTCCTATTTAGCTGGTTCGGTTTTACAATGCACAAATTGAAGCGGACCACATAAAAATACATTTTCTGAGGGGCATGTACGAAGGAGTGAATTTATCTTTTTTGTCTCGAGAGTTTTGAACTGTGTACTTTGCACACCAATCTCTTCTCCTCCAGTTTATCTCCAATGACTTTATTAACGTCACTATTTTTGTGGACTTTATTTATCATATTCTGTATGTTCTAGGGATGCTTATTTTGAAAAAGTTTCTTAACCGATAAACGACCCTCGTTAACCGACAAGATTTGTGCCTCTTATGCAGTGGTGCGCCAGGTCTTAGCAGGTTGTCAGCTGTGTGTCTGCCCGGCGTAACGACACTCTGTCTGTCTGGATTAACGATAGCGATTGTCCTACAAACAGTGTGTGTGTGTTTGTGCTACGTTAGCAGCTGCTAGCGTTGCCGGTGGCTCCGTGCCCGCTGTAGCCACACACACATACGCTCTGTCAGCGGGGCGTAACTTCAACGAGTTTCTGACTGACTGTGTTGTTGGTGGCGTTCTAGCTGTGAACGTAGCTGTAGCAGACAGTGTATGTACAGTTTATTTGTCGGTGAATAAATGCTACGAGGCTACAACTTCTCCGCTCAAGCGAGCCATAGACCGGAGCCAACTTCCTGTATCTGTAACGCGGGCTCAGACTCTCTTAAGGTGGACCAGCTTTTCTCCTTCAAGTGACGAGTTTTTCTCAGCTTTTTAGTTAATTATTAACATTTCTTTTAACCGTTTTAACCGATAGCGTTAATCGGTTAAAATGCTTAATGTCGGTTAACAGTTAAACGGTTAATTTTGAACATCCCTAGTATGTTGTCTTCCGGGTCAGTCGTCCCCCACGCATGTTAATCTGTCGTTTACCTGTGTCCATCTCAACAAATGCCCATGCAGGCCGTCCGTAATCCCCTGCATTTGGTTCACTTGGAAACGGTCCGAGACCACCTCAAGTAGTCTCAGACCTGTTGTTTTGGTCCGCACGGACCCTAAGGGCCCTTTCACAAGCCAACAGATAGTCTGTTTTAATCAAACTCTGGTGCGGTTTGTTTGGGCGGTTGTGAATGCAGTAATCGTACTCTGGAGCGGACTAAACCAAGAGACCGCTTGTGAGAGGTGGTCTCGGACCGTTTCCAAGCAAACCAAAGCGCAGGCTGCCTGTGCGGGCAGTTGTTGAGATAATCCGATGTTTGCTTGACATCTGGGCCAAAGAGAACATACAGAATATGCTAAATAAAGTCCACAAAAATAGTTACGTTTATAAAGTCATTTGAGGTAAACTGGAGAAGAAGGGATTCGTGCAGTAGATCAGTGCTGAGTCAAAGTGAAAAAATGTCAACAGCAATATATCAAAGTTGGTGATTCCCTGCATAGAAGTTGCAGCTCTTGAGACGAAAAAGATCAAATCGCTCCTACTTCCACGTCCCTATGCAAATTTATTTTGAAAATTTGGTCAGCTTTGATTTGTACACTGAACTCAAACCAGACTAAATAGAAAACGAACCAAAAGTATCAATTTCACTCTGATTGAGACTAGCCAACCAAACTATGGCTTGTGATAGCTCCCTTATGCCCGGCACACACAGGGAATGTCAGGTGCGCGTGGCGTCTGCGTGGCGTCTGCGTGGCGTCTGCGTGGCGTCTGCGTGGCGTGGTGGCTGTGTGATTCATGCGTCGGGTGTTCACACCAGCTGCATTTCAGCTGCTTGTCTGCTGTGTTTCTGCTGCTGCCTGAAGGCCAGCGCTTGTGAAACTGTGGTAATGTGAGCTGCAGTGTGCAAAACCGTGGTACCGCCAGCCGACTTCTGTGGCTCCTTAAGTAGTGTAAAGCCCCAGACACACCAGGAACGTCAGGAGCACGTGGCGGCTGCGTGGCGTGGTGGCTGCGTGATTCACGCGTCGGGTGTTTACACCAGCTGCATTTCAGCTGTGTGTCAGCTGTGTTTCTGCTGCTGCTGTCAGCAATTTCTTTCCGCATAGATTTTGCCTTTTAATGGCCATTTCATTTCATTATAAATATCATTTATATTTATTTTAGACAGAGAAAAGTTAAGAAACGTGTCGTAATTTGTAAATAATAGTAATAATCCACAATTAAAACTCCGTACTATATTCATTCATGGGGCTCTCCAAGTCACTGCATGTTCTAGAACACTGTCCGGCACATATTTCAGAATAAAAGCCTTGTGTTAACAAATGAAGGAATTCTGTCCACAGAAAAAACGCGTGAGGGCTTTTATTTGTGTTGATTTTATAATAAGTCTTTACTTTTTTTTCATCTCTGTAACATATTCTACAGATAGACATCAAAACTGTAGTAATGTAGCGGGTAAGATGTCAATATATTGTCAATAGATCACCTTCACTGTCCGTAGCATATTCTACAGATGTCTAGACATCGAAACTGTAGTAATGTAGCTAATATGATGTCAATATACAGTCAATAGATCACTTTCACTGTCTGTTGCTGCTGTGAGACGCTCGCGGCACGCGTCTTAAATAGGCGAGACCTCTATCCTCTAGAAGACACGCAGCTGAGATGCACGTGTGACGTGCGTGTGACGTGCGTCTCACGCGGGCAGTGTGGCTGCTCTAACCTGTTAACATGGACACCGAAATAAAAAACAACAGGTAACGCAGCCACCACGTGCTCCTGACGTTCCTAGTGTGTTTCGGGCTTTAGTGCCAAATGCACTCATCATTGAAATAACACGGTTGGTTTTTGAAAGATTTCATTGCTTCCAACTCATCATATCATACCAAGTAAAATGAGGGAGCAAACATGAAACAGCAACTATCTGATTTTGCATAATATATATCAGTAGACATATAAAATAGAATATAATACAATGTAAGAGGATATAGTTCGATAGATATACAGTAGGCATCTGACTGCAGTGAATGGAGTACTCTTAAGATCTTTGCTGAGAGGCAAGCTGTGGTTGGATATTTAGTGATACAGGATCAGACACACACACACATACACACAATGAAGAAGGTCTCTGTTCTCTGATAAGGCAGCGGGGCTCTGCTGTATACCAGGTGCTGCAGTGCTGAACTCAGCGGACGAGACTTTGAAGTGAAGAATCTCTCAGGCTACTAATACAGCCGCTACCCGCTCAGCTAAGCTGAGTTACTGCAGTTTGAAGTGGAGGGAGCAGAGGAGCCGAGCTGATACTCAGTGCAGATGCAGGGAGGGAATAACAACATACGTTATGTCATATTACATTTTTAAGTGTATAAAAACAGAAGAATAAACATCTAAATCACCGTATTAAAAGTACTGTTAACCCACGGCTAAGACTGCTCATGGTTGCTGATCGTCGTAGTGATATAAATTACTTTTCCAGATGTATAGCAGTCAGAAAAATACTGTAAAATGTGACTTTAGTGCCAAATAAGTTCAAAAGACATCTGGAGACAAAACACCCTCTTTAGCCACACTCTAAGAAAACAATCTGTAGAAAAACAGATATTGTCCTGGCAGAAAATTACCTGGACATTTTCCGTTAAGTTTACGAACATTTTCTTCAACCCTAAAATGGAAATTTCTGTTGATTTACAGGATGTCCTCTGTAACATTCACGGACACTTCTGTTAATCCTATAACGGAAAATTCTGTAGATTTACAGTATATCATCCGTACCTAGCTAAATAGCTGGCCTAACTTTTACATTCTGGAGGTAAAACAGACGCTAGCGCTAGAATTTGTACGTTACCTATTGGTCTCTGCGGACCGCCTGAGGCTAAAGCTGGGGTTAACTCTACCTGACATCCATTGAAGTCTAAAATATAACCATTGGTAAAATGTAAACTACAATATCAAACTTGTGTTAGTCTCAAAATGAGTCAGCAAGATATTCCTGGGTATCTGGTAACGTAAACAGTCGACAACAGCTGAACTAAACAACAAAACAGCTTTCCAACTAAAACGATACTGAGCTAACGTTAAGTCCTGAACATGAATCATTTTGGTTAGACATTAAACTGTTGATTTTTTAACACAGAAGTGAGAGAAAAGTTTCTCCACATCCGAAATTTGAAATTTCGTGCTAGCGGAGGTTCTTATTCCCACAATGCAATGCGTATTTAAAAAATACAGGAAAACTCCTGTGAAAAATCAATACAGAAAATTCCTTCATATTAACGCGGGACATTGGCCCATATTTTTACGGACTTTTATTTGAGTGGAGCGAAGATGTTGAATGCGTCAAAGATAGGTAAATTAAAAACACTATCATGGATGAAAAAAGTCCCTTCAAAGAGGTGCCGTGGTTTAAAGGGCCAGTGTGTGGCATTTTGGGGGATCTGTTAGCAGAAATGGAATATAATACTCATAACTATGTTTTCAGGCTGCAAGGTGGTGCAGTGGTTAGCACTGTCGCTTCACAGCTTGGGGCCCTTCTGGGTAGAGTTTGCATTTTCTCCCCGTGTTAGCATGGGTTTACTCTAGGTGCTCAGGTTTCCTCCCACAGTCCAAAGACATGCAGGTTCATTGTTGACTCTAAATGTCCCGTAGGTGTGAATGTGAGTGTGAATGGTTGTCTGTCTCTATGTGTCAACCCTGTGATAGTCTGGAGACCTGTCCAGGGTGAATACCGCCTTCACCCAATGTCAGCTGGGATCGGCTCCAGCCCCCCCGCAACTCCTGAATGGGATAAGCGGTTGTGGATGATGAATGAATTAATGAATGAACTATGTTTTCATAAGTGTATAATCACCTGAAACCAAGAATTGTGTTTTCGTTAGCTTAGAATGAGCCCTTCATATCTTCATAGGGAGCGGGTCCTCTTCACGGAGTCCTCCATGTTGCACCACCATGTTTCTACAGTAGCCCAGAACGGACAAACCAAACTCTGCCTCTAGAGAGAGACTTTCGTGTTTTTATATTACCTGAAGGCCGCCGTAGTTCTCCAACACGCTTGTAGGGACCTCACCAGACAAAGAGCCTTGGCCTACATGGGAAATGAAACGCCCACTATCTCACAGGAGATAAAAGCACGCCACCTGAGAATCTCATTCCCTTTCCACTGCGAACCCGTTTGCTCCAGGAGGTACCCAACGCTGACGCGTTCACCTTAAGACCCGAGCCACAATTTCCTGACCTCGCTGGACGAGTTTAAGCTATTGTTGTGTCCATCAGACTTTGATTCATCATACCTAGAAGGAAGAAACGGACCCCCACTCTTCAGAAGGAAGAGAAGGACAACCGTTCTTCATAAAAGGAAACGAGCGCACCGCCGTCTCCTTCATTTCTGGCTGCTTCCCCCTCCGCTGCCACACGGAGGTCCCGCCGTGGGTTTCTCTCGTGTTCAGTAAGAACCTTTTTTTGTTGCGCTCTGAGCGCGCCTCTTTTCTCCACTTCCACACACTCTTTCTCATTTATCGACCGCGTGGGATTCACCTCCCGTTCGTGCGTAGTCGGTAATTTTTGTGGCGCTTCCGCCACCAGAGGAACTCCTCCCTCGTGACGTAACCACTTACGTGGTGACGCCAACTTGAGCGTCCTTTGCTCCTCCCACACCACACACACACATAGACACGCCTCCTCACACAGGCTCACACCCATTACCTTACAGACACACGTGGGATTCACACCCCGTTTGTGCGTGGTCTGTAACGTTCGAGCAACTCCTCCCTCACGTGACGTAACCACTTACGTGGTGACGTCCACCGCGGGCGTCCTTTGTTCCTCCCACACCACACACACACACATAGACACGCCTCCTCACACAGGCTCACACCCATTACCTTACAGACACACGTGGGATTCACACCCCGTTTGTACGTGGTCTGTAACGTTCGAGCAACTCCTCCCTCACGTGACGTAACCACTTACGTGGTGACGTCCACCGCGGGCGTCCTTTGTTCCTCCCACACCACACACATACACACTTAGATACACACATACACACACACACACACACACACACACACACATCTTCTCTCGCTTTTGTGTTTTGTTTAATTCTAGTTTAGTGCTTAGAGCTGCATTGTAGAACATCCATTTGTTTATTAAAAGTGTTGTTAATCTTTAATTACTTCTGTTTAATAACTATTGATTTAGATTGATGTTGTTAGAGTGTTTATTGTTGATTAAGATCACTATATTTAAATAAATGGTCTTACTTTAAATAGCAGTTGTCTGTGTTTATTGTGCATTTATATTGTAGTAACAGCTGGTTGTGAGAGTTGGTGCTCGGATTCACCCTTCACCATTCATCTCCTAAATGTAAAGTAGTGATTAAATACTGGCGTTTGGAGTGAACAATCCCCTTATGAGACTGGATTAACGTTTTGGTTATTGGTCCCTGATTCCAGGGTGGTGCCCCGTTCATTATTAATGTTTATTGATAATTCTTACTAATAATAATAATTCTATGAATATTATTTATTAATTAGCTAATAACCAAACCTGTTCCATTTGTAAATCCCCTACACGCTTGTGAAGCTGTGGTAATGTGAGCTGCAGTGTGCAAAACCGTGGTACCGCCAGCCGACTTCCGTTGCTCCTAAAGTAATGTAAAGCCCCAGACACACCAGGAACGTCAGGAGCGCGAGGCGGCAGCGTTATTCACGCTTCGGGCGTTCACACCAGATGCATTTAAGCTGTGTGTCAGCTGCGTTTCTGCTGCTGTTGTCAGCCCTTTCTTTCTACATAGAGTTTTCCTTTTAATGGCCATTTCATTTCATTATAAATATCATTTATATTTATTTTAGACAGAGAAACGTTAAGAAACGTGTGGTAATTTGTAAATAATAGTAATAATCCACAATTAAAACTCCGAACTATATTCATTCATGGAGCTCTCCAAGTCACTGCATGTTCTACAACACTGTCCGGCACATATTTCAGAATAAAAGCCTCGTGTTAACAAATGAAGGAATTCTGTCCACAGAAAAAAAACTTGAGGGTTTTTATTTTGAAATGAAAGCAGGAAGTGTTGATTTAAAAATAAGTCTTTACTTTTTTTCATCTCCGTAACATATTCTACAGATAGACATCGAAACTGTAGTAATGTAGCTGGTATGATGTCAATATACAGTCAATAGATCACCTTCACTGTCTGTTGTTGCTGTGAGACGCGCGCGGCACGCGTCAAAAATAGGCGAGACCTTAAATCTCTAGAAGAGACGCAGCTTAGAGCGCAGCTTAGAGCGCAGTTTAGAGCGCAGCTTAGCGCGCGTCTCACGCGGCCAGTGTGGCTGCTCTAACCTGTTAACGTGGACGCCAAAATAAAAAACAACAGGTAACGCAGCCGCCACGCGCTGCTGATGTTCCTGGTGTGTCCAGGCTGTTATTGTGGTAAGGATGGCTGCTGAGCGAACGGCAATACCACGGTTGTGCACTCGCCGACTCACGTTACCTCAGTCTTGGAAAGGGAGGAGTGAGCGGAGGGGTACTCAGTATTCTTTAGCTTTCAGAATAAGAACATTGCAGCCTGTCCCCCCAGTATGGATCTACTCCAAACACTTGTATTCATGTTCTTCATGTAAATTTATGATTGTGATTTTTTTTACCACAGTGTAGTGTTTTGTACGAGATGCGTTGTGTTCAATGAATATTAACGATCTCCTGGAGATCTCGGTGCTATTGCTGCTGTTATGAGAGGTAATTTCCATCCCCTCGCCAGCATCAGCAGCCCTCTCAGGCGCCTCCCCGCCACTGCCCACCCACACCCCCCATTACAGCCCTGCAAGTAATAAAAATCAGAGCTCCCTGCCAATTACATACAAGGACATCTTGGAGAAAACAGACGGGAGATGCATAAACAAACAATGTTTTGTAGAGAGACTGCACCTCTTCAAAGGTGCGTTACAACGCCCACCTGAGATATGACATGATAACAAATGTGAGGAAAAAGTGCTGCTTTTTGTTTTATTTCAGACAGGGAATAAGCCCCAGGACTTCAAAGTGTTATGATCTCAGAAAAAGAAGTTTAGTTTGTCTTTAATGTGTCTTGACTAAAAGTCTATTAGAGGGTGCTGCAGGGGGGATTTATTTGGTTTTCAGTTATCTAAAGAAGTGTGTAAAGGAGCAAAGTCCGTTCTTTTGACAGCTGTAATGTATCATAATAATAAGACCACACAACCTTCTTCAGTGCTTCTGGGTCAAACTTGAATGTGTTGAATAGCTTCATGGATATTGATTAAGCCACATCTTGTATTAAAGGATTTGTGAGTCCATCTTAATACAATTCTACTTAATACAAGCCTACTGTATGGGCAACGGACAATGACCCCTCCCTACCAGATAACCTCAACACCTTTTTCTCTCGGTTCGAGATTACAGACAACAGAGCAGCACAAAGGCGGGCACTGCCTCCCACCAACCAGGCACTGCAGCTGACCGCAGACAGCGTGAAGAGGGTCTTCTCCAACATCAACCCTCGAAAGGCTGCTGGTCCAGATCACATCCCAGGTTGTGTGCTGAGGGAATGTGCAGAACAGCTGAAGGATGTCTTCATGGACATACTCAACATCTCCCTCAGCCAAGCCAGAGTGCCCATCTGTCTCAAAAGCGCCGACATAAAACCTCTGCCCAAGACGCCGCATCCAGCCTCCATGAATGACTACCGCCCTTTAGCCTTGACCCCTGTAGTCATGAAATGCTTGGAGCGGCTTGTCATGAATCACATCAAGTCAGGCCTCCCAACAAGTTTGGACCCGTTGCAGTTTACATACAGAGCGAACCGTTCTACAGAGGATGCCATCTCCACTCTGCTCCACCTCACTCTGACGCATCTGGAGAACAAGAACACTTATGCCAGGATCCTGTTCATTGATTTCAGCTCGGCATTTAACACAATCCTGCCTCAACAGCTCATTGAAAAGTTGTTGTTGCTGGGTGTGGATCCTGGCATGTGCAGATGGATCTTGGACTTTTTGACGGAGAGACGGCAGACAGTCAGAGTAGGTAGCGTAACATCTAGGACGACCAGAGTGAGCACAGGATCACCACATGGGTGTGTACTGAGCCCTTTACTGTTTACGCTGCTGACGCATGACTGTTCTGTTAGTTTCAACACAAACCACATCATAAAGTTCGCCGACGACACCACAGTTGCCGACCTCATCACCAACAGCGATGAGTCGGCCTACAGAGAAGAGGTGGAGCAGCTGACAGCGTGGTGCAAAACCCACAACCTTGCCCTCAACACCAATAAGACCAAGGAGATGGTGGTTGACTTCAGGAGGACTGGTCACCGGCACCATCTCCCACTGACCATCAGGGGCTCTGAGGTGGAGAGGGTACACAGCACCAAGTTCCTGGGGGTCCATCTGACAGACGAGCTGACCTCCAGTGACAACACCACAGCTGTCATCAAGAGGGCCCAACAGCGCCTTTATTCTCTCCGCAGACTGAAGAAGGTGGACCTCCCCATCCCAGCCATGACCATGTTCTACCGAGGCACCATAGAGAGCATTCTCACTTACTGCAGCTTTTCCTGGTTTGGTAACAGCACAGCAGAGGAGAGACACAAACTGAACAGGATAGTGAGATCTGCTGAAAAAATCATTGGTGCTTCGCTGCCGCGTCTGCAGGACATCTACACTGAGCGTGAGTGCGCAGGGCAAACGGCATCATAAAGGACTCCACTCATCCCTCTCATGGCATGTTCACACTCCTGCAGTCCGGGAGAAGATACAGAAGTATCAGATCAAGGACTACTCGGCTGCTAAACAGCTTCTTTACCACAGCAATCAGACTGCTCAATCAGAGAATGTGAACTGCACTAAAGAGACTGTTCATTTAAAAATATTTTTAAATTAAAACTATTTATTCTATTCTTTTTTAGCATACTTTTAGCTTATTTATTAGCTAATTACTTCATAGTTTTCACCAATTGTTTTTTTTGTACTGAGTGGTGGATGTAAGAAACACAATTTTGTTTTTATGTGGAGCATAAAAATGACAAATAAAGGAATCTGAAATCTTGAACATCAATCTGCAACATAGCCAACCAAAACCACAGCTTACACCAGGCAGTAACATGTGACTTGGACACAGATAACCATTTACACCAATTATTCATAGTGTGTCTTTAGACGTCCTAAAGTTGATATGTATCAGCACTTTCATCAGTACTTGCACATGATAGTGAAGTGGGCTGAATAAGTGGTTATGGACACATTTTTAAAGTACTGTTGAGATATGGTGAAGGTTTATGTTTAAAGATAATCAGCACTGACTGTTGGTAGAAGGCTGGACACAAACCCTATGGACCTTTTCATTGCCTTTCTGTTGCTAGGGCAACAGCTTTGGTCCAAGATGACTTCCTGTCAGCTACTGCATTAGCATAAAACAATATGCTCAAATCATAACATGGCAAACTGCAGCCCAACAGGCAACAACAGCTGTCAGTGTGTCAGTGTGCTGACTTGACTATGACTTGCCCCAAACTGCATGTGATTATCATAAAGTGGGCATGTCTGTAAAGGGGAGACTCGTGGGTACCCATAGAACCCATTTACATATCTGGAGGTCAGAGGTCAAGGGACCCCTTTGAAAAATGGCCATGCCAGTTTTTCCTCGCCAAACTTTAGAATAAGTTTGGAGTGTTATTTAGCCTCTTTTCCCGACAAGATAGTAGTATTAGTGGCATTAATTAATTTGCGTTATTATGGTGCTAACTTTGACCGCTCTACTACAGACCAAAGCTTTGTACATCCAACCGGCACCCCGACATCCTCACTATATTTTTCACAGTGTATGTGACAGAATAGAAATATAATAGACAGTGTAGCACAGCAGTTTGCTGCGAGTACTTCCTCGTTGAAATTGGGAACAATGAAACACGCCATATCTGAGTTCATCCAAGAGTAACACAGAGTCAGAAAATTATTCGCTGTACATCTTTATGTGCCCAACTCCTAATATTTGCATAACAGTAGTGGATGGAAATACGCATTACCAGTCATGACTAGGGATGTCACGATACCAGAAATCTAGTAGTCGATACCAATACCAGTGAAGAGGCAGAGGTATGTAGCTTTTAAGTAATAAATAAAAATAATTGACCCATTTTGTTCATTTTGGCGTATCAGCGGCATGCTATCAATCGATAGTCAGACGACGGACACTACATACTGACCGTGAACGCATCTGGTCCGTCAGCTCAGAGTAGTAGGAGCAGGAGGCAGAAGATTTGTTGTCAAAGTGAAAAGCAAACGCACCTATTTGGTAATATTTCAGGTTTAATCCCAACGCTTTAAGGGAACCATAACGTTAATGAGGTAATCACCGCAAGGTGGATGGAGCTGTCACAGCCAGTGTGCACGGAGCAGCGGCGACACGTAGACCCCCGCAGCGGAGCCCCGCAGCAAAAGCTCTACCGGAGAGGCCAGACACACCGCCACCTGACAGTAAAGATCAGAGGTCAGCTCTCTGCACATAATCTACGTAATCACGTAATTTTTTCTTGTAAAATGTCCGGTGTAATCGGTGACACCGGTGTTGTCACAAGTTTATTAACCGGTGGGAAAATTTTCCTCACTGTCACATCCCTACCAAGGACCATTACAGGCATCGAACGGTACTTTCGGTACTGTAGAAAAAGAGTACCGTCACTTTTGAAAACTTTGGAATCAACTTGGTACCGAAGTATCGGTTCTCATAACATCCCTAGTCATGACAGCATGTGGCTGGTATTGTTTTCAGCGTGGGAGTCTGTGTGTGTCATCATGGCAATGTGGTCCTGGAGACGCCTACTGTAGGAATCACCGTATAGGAACTACCACATAATCGGTTTGGAGTATTTCGCCAGCTGTTTATTAAATATTATATGTCTGTCATTCTGTCTGTGGACAGATTTTTTTCACCGCGATAGTGTCACAAGATGCAGTCACAAAACTTTACAGGTGTTTGGTTGAGATCAAAATGAAGGCAGCGCTTGAAGATGGGTGTGGTCTGAGCAAGGACGCCGGAAGTACAGCAGGGGGGTGGTAAGTAGTGAGGGGGACACTGGCCCCCCCACTTTATGCCTGGTCTGATTTTGCGTCCCGGCTGTTGTGATTCCTTTGCAAGATGGTGTCTAGAATGCATTTTCTTTTGCTGATTTTCTAGAGATTTAGCTAAATCTGCTGTGGATTATCACATCAAATGATAAAGTACAGTGTGATGTAGAGGGGAAAACAGAAGACGGTAAAGGTATTGTCACACAATTTGTATTTTTAGCATCTTCCATTTTAATGAATGTTGTACTGTCTTCATCAGACACTCTGGAAATCAGACTGGGACATTTTGAAAAGCAAAGGAAACGATAAGGACGGACAGGAAGGGAGGCTGGCAGGAAAGTTTGGGGTGGAGGGCTGGGGGGGTGCACAGCTGCTCCTGGTTGTTTCCACACGGTTATGAAACATGCTAAAATGTACGAGGACACACGGAGACATGATGCCTTTGACTGTGAGCCACTGACAGCCTCACAGTTGTGACCATAATCACAATAACGAATGCCCACGCAGGTATCGTTTTTATATTATATCTCGTTCCCATTACAATTAAAATAATGCTCCGGTAATGGGCTTTCCATACCTTATTGGCAAACTGACAGGAAGACAGATCGGCAGGGAGATTAGAAGAGGGACTATATAAATATACTTAATAAACACAGTAGCAGGAACAGTAGGAAATTTGGCCTATGTGGTACTGAGCCCCTGTTTGTACAGAATTATCAGGGGCATGAGAAGCCAAAATGATAAATAATTTATGATGTAAAACAAATGACAGGTCCATCTAAAAATGTTTAATAGACCAAAGCAGATGTACATATAACACAAAAAAAACATTTCTCCAACCCAGCAGAACTGAGTCATCACTGTATAGATTTTTCTGTTAAATGTCACTTTCAGTATTTCTCCCTGGTTGCTGCAGTTCTGGGTCTAAAAACAAACCCCAAAGCACCACTAACAATGTGCTCCTCACTGACTCATCTATTTAAGCAACTTAAATCAGCTATAAAAGTGCCACCCTCTGGTGAGCTCTTTTATCAGCGGGGTCAGCCTCCTGGGTGTCTGCTACTGTAGACTGTTCACAATAAACTGTGTGCATCATTAAAGGGGTCAAATCAATGAGAGCTATTTTAAAGAGGACCTATTATGGTTTTGTGCTTTTCCCCTTTCCTTTATGCCCGGTTCAGACTACACGATATCTGCCCGATTTAGCCCAACACGGCCGTCGTAGGGGATCGAGAACGATAAATGAGACAACCGACGCCACGTCTGGGACGCCCCACGACACCCGAGGAATTAGTCTAGCCTAGTCTAACAAACATGGAGAAAAGGAGGAGAGATGCCGAGTTTGCTGCTGTCAGGTGGGACAACCAACTGACTGAAGTATGGACAGCCCATACCGTCCTCTCTGTGTCACCCAGGAGCATCCACAACCGTTTTTTTCTTTCTTTTCTTTCTCTTTTCGCAACACCAGACAGCCAGCATCACACACAACGCTTCTGTCACCATGATCGACAGTCGCTTCAACCGCCTCCCCGATGACGTCTGAACTTGCGCACGATCGTGGAATACGACGTGCCATGATTGGTCGTTGTCATACGTGTAGTCTTGCCAGTCACCCGACCAAGACACTGCAAGAGTTTATGCCGCTGTGATCGTTAGATCTGACATGGTGACCATCGTCAAAGACAAAATACCGTGTAGTCTGATCCCGGCATTAGTGTGTTAAATAGTTTTTGTGCATGTAAAGGTCTGCAAAGTTACAAAGCCCAAAGTCCACGCCAAAGGGAGTTACTCTCCCCCACAGAAACACTCCTCCTGAACTGCCTGAAGTTGACCAATCACAACAGAGCGGGCCAGCTAACCAATTAGAGCATTGGGGGGGGGGGAGATGTGAAAAGATGTTTGTATACCCTACTAACCCTATACTACTGCAACCAGTCTCATGGGAAGGCGTATTCATAGCACACCATTACACGGACATTCCACGTGTCATGAGTACGCATTTGAGGCTTTTAGGGTGTCATTTGTACGCCATGCAACAAAACTACAGTATTGTCTGCAGTTAGGTTGACAAACAAACAAACAACAGTTAAGTTTCGATAAAACGTCATAAGTATGTAACTAAGTAAAATCCGTACGGAAACAATGTAACTTAAGTACGGAAAACATTCACCAAAGAACGTCACAAACGTCAATCAAAAACTTACAAACTTATAAAACAAAACAAGGTCTCAAACGTCGGTCTTGGTTTGTTGGACCCATCCACCTCTCCACCCACCCTCTATTTCACACAGATGCATTTCCATTGCAGTCAGTACATTACATGGTCGTACAAATGACACGCCAAAAGCAAGAGAGGCATTCTTATTGTACGCTAAATGCCTTGCACATTATCGTGTCATTCATACACCTTTTCGTGCAAACGGGCTGACTACTGTTTATGGACTTTGGGGTGAAAGACGACAACAAAAGCCCGACTTTCATTTACATGGCTGATTACAGAAACTCTTCTAATTCTAAATAGTGAAGGTTTGCTTTATCATCTTTGCACTGAACTTGATTTCTCCGATTTAGACTCCCATCCGGCTCAAAAGTAGAGCATTCTTTTGAACTTTTAAGCTTGGTAAAAAAACTGATCCATCAGCAGTTTTAAAATTTCACTATTGATCCATCTTGCTGGCTGCTGCTGATCCTCACTTGTTTTAATAGGGCTGCCCATCAAGAACAAAGAGGAACCTCCCTTTAAACACATTTCCCTGGTGCGTTGACTTCATCATGCTCCAATACATCAACAGGTTTCATTAGTGGAGTTTGTGTGAAAAGTTTGGCTTGAATATTTTTCACAAATCTCACTTGTACAAAGTCTTTACTCAGATTATAAAGCTGCTTTGGTTTATGTGTACAATTGATCCTTTTCGTATTATTCATTCTTACATCTTATATCAGTCTGAGCTTCTTTCTCTGGTTCAAGACACAAAAATAAAGGTTGTTTTGATGACCTCTGTGGGCTTGTTGGTTGTACAATAAGATATTTCCAGCCCAGTATACTGTTAACATGCCCAAGTCTTCCATTGTAACTTTGTTTGGCTTTCCTTTTTTCTTTTTTTTTCAACTTTTTTACAATAGACCCACACAAGACGTGAAACACCCAGTACCCTTATACAAAATAACAGAAAAAAAAGACAAGGGGTACATGTCAAGAACAAGTGCAGAGCTGCCAGACGACAGCAATAGAAGCAAAACAGGAGACCCCGTCAAGGTAAAGAGGGAGAAAAAACAAACACACACACACATAAGGGTGAAAGACTGACAGAATATCAGTCAGCATAAAGCAGAGTTTGCAGGTCTTATCAAGCAATGTCAAAAATGGCTTCCACACCTTTAAAAAATTATTTTGTGAATTACATTTGCTTAGCGAATCTGTTCCATCTAAGCAATGGAAAGCATTTTGTTTAGCCACGTCCTGAAACATGGTGATGATGGAGACTTCCCAATTTAGTAATATTATTTTTGCTGCAATCATGCCTGGCTTCTGATGGGAGGGAAGGGCCCTTGTCCTGTCAGAGCATCTAAATATTGACAAATTAGTCTGGCTGAATGTTTATTTCATACTGTTTGGAAAACCAATTAAATATGTCACACCAGATATTGCCCAATACTGGACAGTGCCAGAATAAGTGTGACAGTGATCCTTCTGCAGTACTACATCTGTCACAGATGGGGAGGACTGATTCATATATCCTACTAAGTGTAAGTCTTAGAGTAATGCAGTCAGTGTACGACTTTAAATTGAATAATCTATATCTAGAATTGTTAGAACAGCTCTGTATACTGGACAGGCCCTCCTCCCATAGTTCGTCTGACACTGGAACGCCCAATTCTTTGGCCCAGGCGCCCTGAGATGACTGATGTTTACTGGAACCGGTAAAAGCAGCGACAAAGCGGCAGATCAAATGTTTAGAATTTGGCTGTGAGAGAAGTAGGTCATAAAAAATGTGGCTCTTTGGTTTAACTGTGACCTCTGGGATACACTCCTGTATGAAATGCCTGAATTGAAGGTAGCGGTAAAAATGTGATTGGGGAAGACGGTATTTAGTTTGGAGCTGAGCGAATGAAGCAAATGTATTATCTACATATAGATCTCCAATAGCTGGAGGCTTTCCTAACATGCAGTGGTCTGTCCTGATCCACATCGTTGCCCTATCAGCATACTCGGCTCTTTAATAACGTGAAGTAGAGAGAAACTAGTGACCCGTGCTGAACAGATAATCATGACACCAAACCAACTGAGAAGTTATATGAACAAGTATTTTGGATTTGCCATAATAGATAGAAAATCATGGAGGAAGGTATTGCTGTTTGCTGCCTTATGATGCGTGTCCACATAATCTGTCATTTCCACGCTTCCAATTCATTGTCTATGTAGGCAACCGTGCAATGCATTCTGGTAGCGTAGCGTTTCAAGAGACGGACTGTTACGTTGGCCACTCCTCATTCGCATAAGGTTGAGGTCTAGGCTACTTTATGCAAATCAGGGTTGTCCTAACCGTTGATTTCTCGCCTAAGATGTTTTCAGAAACACATTTCGGTGAACTATTTCGTGATATTAGAGAAAAAAAAATTCAGGTTCCAGTTTCAAAGCTGGGAGCTTGCAGCCCACGAGGGAAAGCATTCGTCCAATCAGGTGTCTAGTGCCTGGTGCCTATTGGCAGCCCATAAAGCATCCAATGCTGGAATTGAGGCGATACCTCGCGTCCAAAAACGCCTCTGTAGACACGTACCATTACAGTAATGTTAGCTTGCCTCTCAAGTGAGGCAGTGGAGGCACAGAATTAACGCAATATGGTCAGACGAGATTTACTCGCATGCTGAGGCAAAGCAGTCAGGACAGGAAATAGAAGCGGGCAGTAAGGTTGTAGCATAAAACATGGAGCTAGCATGGCTAGTGGGCAAAAAAAACAACATTCCACAAGTTGAATATTATACGTACTTTTTAACAAGCACTGAGCTTGTCATACCTTCAGTGCATGTCCTAGTTCAATCAATCGATCAATCAATCAATCAATCAATCAATCTGTTCACTCACTACAGCCAGCTTTGCTTCTACAGTCACTTTACTGTTCTGTTTCTTACCTATCCACCTTATTCCTAGTCTTCAGGATGCCTTGCGTGAATTAGTCCCTAACTTCTGGTGCGTCATATCACTGAATCGTTTCACATGGTAACGCTAGGCTAATCGTCTCTTCTAGAGCGATTGTATTAATAAATCTAGTAAAACATGTGTGAACACCACCTATTACAGCTCAGACAGGATCATGTGATCATAGCTCTGCCTTCTATTATGGAGGGATGGAGGACGACCTGAAGAAGTGGCCTCCGATAACCTACACTAGCAGATTTAGCTACTTTATTGACTCCCGTTGCTACAGACGGTGAAGAGCATGAACTATCTGAAAAGCTCTGAGGCAGATCAGGACTTCCACAGTAACGAAGTTTGGTTTTCTACACACAGATAGCCGTACTGAAATTATCTGTATTTTAATGCTGCCCTGCACTCCCCACCATGAACTGCCTTACATTTTAAACTGTATACATTTTAAAACTGTAATAGTGAAAGTAACTGCTGTCACTAAACCAACGCTACAATGCTGAGTCCTCCCTACACATGAAAATCATAGCTGATGTTCTCCTGGCTCTGCTGTCAGTCTTTTTAAGGACCCGACGGCTCTTCTCCGCTGCTCTTTATAGCCCCAACTAACGTACACTAACTATATTCTGTACACTCACGATGTTCCGTACAGATGACATTTTTCCACTGATCGCTGGAATAAATACTTCCAGATCGTGCATAACATTTATATGCGTGTCATCCTCAGTTTTACCTCTTTCATTCCCGACCAATCAGAGACCTCCACCTTTTGTTCCTGTGAAAATTTATTTTGAGTGAGTTTGTGAGGTGCTCCCACAGTGCCCGGAGGGGAAGCTCCAGTCCTGACTGTAGCTTGAGAGGGGAGGATGACTAGAGCAGCGAAAATGTAAATGTAAATCTGCCTGGCGTGGCGCTGACGGGCGTAACGTGTACCACAGCTTTTTTAGAAAATGACAATTTAACGTTAGTTAAATATCTGTTAAAAATAAAGCAGGATTTTGTAAAATTAAGGTGAATTACTTTTCAGAAGAAGCGTCGTTGGTGGTTAAGCCTCTATGGTTAGCCTATGGGACTAACTAGTTTACTGCTACTTCCGCTACCTCACCGGAAGTCACGGACCCAATCATTTCTACAGTAACGCACTGAGAATAAGGGTGGATACAACTCTGTCAACAGAAGAACAGAAGAAGAAGTCACTCACTCAGCAGTGGACTCTCCATCCTAATTAGCTTTCAGAGCCCAGATGCCTTTTACAAGAGTTCTGCCCCAGTTCACAACATAAATACTTCTCCCTATCTTTCTCTCTGTGTGTCAAACATACATTAAACACACACACTTGGAATATAAAGCTGTGCATGTTGAGAAGGCCAGGCATCACTCTGATTGATCGTGACAGCTAGTATGTGCAGCGCCACACCACCACATTGCCAGATGTAATCACACACAAGCCTAATTTGGAGAGGATATGTGAATGAGAGCTCTCACAAGAGTCAGCCCTCCAGGGAAACTGCTGCTGTAATTACAGTCAGACAAAGGAAAACTAGAGCTGGCTGGTGAAATGTAGACTTCATGATGATAAGGCTACTGGTTGGCGACGCTGGCCTTTTTATCCCTGACACACAATTTACCATCATTACCCCATTGAAAGCTGTTGTTGACACCCCAGAAGTCTACGTCAGGTTTTTGAACACGATGCGTCAGGACATAGTTACATATCTGCAAGCAATTTGCTTAGACAGGGGTCAGCAACCTTTACTATCAAAAGAGGACATTTTAGGCAAAAAATAATAAAAAAAATTCTGTCTGGAGCCGCAAAACATTTGATCATTGTGATGAAGGTAACACAGTTTATAGTCTAAGTAATAGTATATAAGTCTGATGCAGTGAGGGCCAAAGAGACAATATACTACGGAGTATTAGAGACACATTGAGAGAAAAAACATCTGAGATTTACAGAATAAAGTCAGAATATTACGAGAAAAAAGTCAGAAGTTTACAAGAATAAAGTCAGAAGTTAACGAAAAAAAAGTCATAATATCACGAGAATAAAGTCATAACTTTATGAGAAAAAAAGTAAAAATTACTATTTTATAATATTATGACTTTAATCACATAATATTACGACTTTTTTTCTTGTAAACCTATGACTTTATTCTCGTAATATTATGACTTTATTCTCGGAATATTATGAATTTATTCTTGAAATCTCAGATTATTTTTTTTTCCTCATTGTGCCCTAATTCTCCGTCGTACCGTCGTACCATAGACCTACAACAATGATAAATAAAAATGAAAATGTAAACAAAAAAACGGTTATTTATTTCCATATTTAAAATCCACAGGGAGCCACTGGAGAGGAGCTAAAGAGCCACATGTGGGCTCCGGAGCCGCAGTTTGCTGACCCCTGGCTTAAACCCAATATAACTATAACCCCAAAATACTGTATTTAGCTAACGGTATGCCGACCTCTTAGCCTTGGAATTAACGTAGCACTTGGTTACTACTGTAGATATTAAGCTAGCTAGCTAACTAAACCATTAGCAGTTTATCTCAGTATCTCTAGAGCACACATTCCTTACACTTTGTCTTTTAAATTTTGTTTTTAAAAAGACCTTTTTTTTTGTAGAGAAAACTTAATAAGTGTGGTTGGACAATCACTGTTTGGGGGATACATTTGCATATGCACCTTGATTTCCAAGTTACAACCATAGACTTTATGAAGTGGACCTAGTCACTGTGATGTCACCCATTGGTTTGCGGACTGCTGTTTTGGAAGCCTCAAGTTCACATTTTTGGCCGTCGCCATCTTGGTTATTTACAACCAGAATTGGGTTAGTGTCTAGAAGGTAACCCATGGTTGGGGGGAACTCTTGCCAGATGGTTAATGTTAGGTATTTATTTTGAATAGTTAGGGTTTAGGTATTGATTTTGAATAGTTTAAGGTTAGGCATTGATCTTGAATGGTTTGAGGTTAGGATAGGTCATATCGGCAAGAGTTTTTTGACAAATTTTTGCCAGATTTCGCAATTTTCTAGGACACGACCCCAGAAGTGGTGGAGCTAAGTTCAACCGAACACTGAATAAGACATTTTTTAAGAGACCAAAAAATGTACTTTTCTGCATTGGCTTCACTTTTCAGACTCTGGTATGGCCCACTGGTTGCAACATATATGTTAGCTCCAAATGATCTGGCTTTTATTTGAATCTTGAATGTGCTCTTCTACTCACAGTAAATGCAACAGCAAGCTACCTTTTGTCACTGTCATCATCATTTTTCTAGTTGTATGATTCAGTCTGCTAAAAACCACCATCGAGGAAGAAAAAAGGCAGACGTAACATATAAACAGCATCTCTGCTCATCGCGTTTGAACATTCTTGTCCTAAATCTCTGATTTACAGCCGTTCTAATTTCTAACAGTGCCCTGGAACCGTGTACATGAGTCATAAGCCAATACTCATTTTAGAGATGTCACTCCAGTTCAAAGCACAGTGTAAGAGACGGGGGTAACGCTTTATTCCACTGGTCCGTCATTTTCAAATAAACTTGCCAGTAAATTTTCCTGGAAAGAACCATGTAATGTGATACTAATTATAGGGGAAAGTAGAGACAGTGTTCAATTGGTACACTTCCAATAATTCAATGAATCGCTGGCATAACCTATAGAGTCTTATAGTCAATGTGCAGAAGGTTAGCTGAACAGGAAACAATGTGACATTTGTCTACAGGCAAGTTCAACATGGAGACAATATTTAAATGGAACTTTTCTTTCAAAGACATTTCCCTGTAATTGGTACCAAATTAATTATTTGAAGGAAATACAAGTGTTTCAAATTATCTTAAAATCCCAATGTCAATGTCTTCAAAGATCGTCTTTCCTTAAAATATTGTAAACCTGAATAATCTGAAATCTGAATAAGAGCTCATTTGCAAATGCAAGGTCTGGTATGCGTATTTCTATTGATAGTCATTGTGTGGTCGCTGGTATGGCGAGCCCACACTTGGGCCTTGAAAAGGTGAACTCTGTGTCAAATACTTTGCTTCCTTTTTCCTTTCGGCATAGAGAGATCACAGACCTTGTGCTGTTATTCTGTTAACTGTAAGTTAAAATGTGTTAATGTGTTTGCTGACATGAATATGGTTTGGTGTAGCACTCAAACAGTCAGCAGTCCAAATCCTCCTCATAGCTGTTACAGTTGTTTTATTCATTTCAATTAGACGCGATTTAGGCGTCTTTGTCAAGAATTCAGAAACAGTCATAAATACCAATTAGGCTTGCCAGAAGCCATATGAATAACAGTGTGTGTGCATGGTCAAACTAAATGATATTCCCCCCTTTAAGTCGTCCTCATGGCAGCTTTAGAAACTGCAGATGTTAGTGTTCCCTATAGAAAGCCCAAACGCTGTGCTGTGTTCTTTAATGAGATCTAATAGATCAATATTATAATGCCAAGAGCCCCTCAGGCTGCAGGCCGGTGCGGCATTTATTTTCATTGCCTCTGTGTGTGTGTGTGTATATGAGTGCATGCATCTATTACCCAATGCATGTGTGTATGCAGTAAAGAAAACAAGTGACCGCAGTTGCAGAGCAGCACAGAGTTCCCCCACCAGCAATACAGTTTGATTGCCTGACCTCCATCGCTCCAGCGGCGCTCCCATCCATTGACCTCCCTCCTTAACGTCACACAGTGGAAATACACATCCTCCCTCTATGTTCCTCTATATACAAGAGGGTAGTGGGACTGTATATTTCTCTCTTTATTTAAAGCAGCAGTAGGCAGGTTGGAGCAAATATGATAAAAAAAAGTTATTTTTATAAAACGGTCACTATATCCTGACAGTAGTGCATGAGACAGGGTAATCTGAAAAATCTGTGTCTGTCTCCTCCGGTGTCCTCCGGCGTCCTCCGGCGTCCTCCGGCATCCTCCGGTGTTCCTTACAGCATCTGCAAGATTTCACAGACCAGGAGGAAACAACCAATCAGAGCCGAGCTGGAGCTTGCTGTCTCTGAGCAGCTGTCAATCACTCACAAACTCACAAGGCAGCGCTGATTAAATATGAATCAATATTCTGTTACAGTAAGGTACGGAAGCCCTGAAAGGCAACCAGGTCACAAACTTTCTCATTTTACAGCTAAACAGTACACTACAAGAAGTTTCTGACAACATTTGAGGTGAGAAATTCTTAAGTGCCAAAATTCTCAAAATTCAAAATTCTCATTCTTCAAAATTCTCGCTTGCCCTGAAAGGCAGCGCGAATTTTTTTTTCTGGTGATCCATTGTCTAAGTCTGATCTAAATTATTTCTCTCTTGTGTAAACCTAACACAACCTAACCCTAAACCAATACTTCCATCTGTTTTCACTAAGAAAATCTCCCTACATTTTTTTTTTCACTTGTTTTCACAGAGGAAAAAAAATTGTAACTTAGAAAGATTATCCTCGCAAACATTTTGTTCACCTGTACTTTAGATCAGACTTAGAAAATGGTTGCCCAGAAAAAAAAAATAATCGATTGCCTTTCAGGGCTTCCGTAGTAACGCTTATTTCTCGCATCAAATTTTTTCGGAATCATCTTCTAGTGACTGTTCAGCTGTAAAAATGAGAAAGTTTGTGACACGACCTCCATGTTGAGGTCAGTTGAGGAAATACCAAGCACCGCCCACCAGCCGGAGCACACTTTCTCATTTACAGCTAAACCGTGCACTACAAGATGTTTCTGACACATTTGAGGAGAGAAATAGGCATTACAGTAACAGAATATTGATTCATATTTGATCAGAAATGAATGAATGAATGAACAGTCAATAGGAACGCTCTCTCTCTGAAATGACCTGTGATTGGTCAAAGTCTCCTGTCACGGGCTAGATTTTCTAAAGCCTGAAAACAGAGCCATGAGGAGGAGCAGAAGTCTAGTTTTCTCTCAGAACACTTGAATTACAAAATGCTGAAAGGTTATTATGGAATTTTTGACGAATGATGCCAAAAATATACTGACTACTGCTGCTTTAAGGTTTACTCCAGTTGCATGACAATAACCAAAAAAGCACTTTAGAATTGCGTAGAATAGAAATGTGTTTGTTGTGTTAACATCCTGCAACAGAGTTACAGTTGTATTGTTGCATCTTTTCTTTTGCCCCCCCTTCTTTCTCTTTGCTGCTCATATTAAAATCATGAGCGAGCCTTGCCGTGTGATGCTTTATTTTCAGCACAGGAGCAGAAGGGCACACACACTCAATGAAGAAAAAAAAACTGCGTGTTCATTCCACTCAGCAGCTTGTTCGGTGCTGAACGTCAAAGCGAAATGCCACAGAGGGACGCTTTGTCACTCTAGTCTCAGCAAAGTGGAGGGACACGACGGCTGCCTACACAAAAAAACTCAAGGGAAGAAATAAACAATGTGCTTTTGTGGGATAAGACTTGACAGGCGTGTTCCAGCTAATGAAATAAAACTTGCTACCGCAGACATAACAGGCTTTGACGACACATTTCCCGCATACACCGTGCCTTTTTAAAAGAGGTGCTTCATCTTTACGTCTATGTATTTAAGGACAGAAATTGTCCCTAGATGCTCTTACTGCTGGGTTTCAATCTGTGATGCTCAAGTCATTTCAGGACTTCCTTTCCATTTAGTCTGTTGGCTGTAAGTGGAGGTGGAGGGAGCGATAGCAGGAGCGCAAGTAACAGCAACAGAACATGAGCTTTTCTCCATGAGAAAACAAGTCGTGCCCTTTCCTGAGTGTGCAACAAATGTTGTGGCCGCATTGCATTCATATCTGTTTCCACTTCTGTCGGTGTAGAAATTGGTGTCTCTGACTCTACTACTGTGAATGTCATCATGCCTGTAGGAAGCAAAGAAGCCTTTTTACTTGAATTCTGAGGAGGTGACATCAGTAATCTGACACTTATTGATGGATTACATGCCAAACAAATAGTGGCATGTAAACCATCAATAAACGTTTTAATAGTGAATTGCTGCTACCAACAGAACATGTCTATGTTTGGCAAGTTAGCCACCAGAAGAGGAAAAACATAAAAAAATAAAGCAACATACATTATCGGAATGAAAGTTGTTTGTGAAGTATTATTAAAGGGACAGTGTGTATGATTTGGCGGCATCTAGTGGTGTGGTTGCAGATTGCAACCAACTGAGTACCCCTCCCGCTCACTCCTCCCCTTTCCGAGACTGAGGTAACGTGAGCCGCCAAGTGCAAAACCGTGGTAACGCCGTTCTCCTCGCTCAGAGGCCATCCATACCATAATAACACTACTTTAGGATACGGTGACCAGACGTCCCGGTTTGTCCCGGACTGTCACGGTTTCAAGTTGATGTGTCCCGAGTCCCGACACATTTCTGTAAAACACTCAAATGTCCCGTTTTTCAACAGTCATTAACAAATTGTCCCGATTTTCACCACAATTAAAATAATAATATTATACTTACATAGACGTTTATCATGTTCCACTCATTAATTCATTTGTGCGCATGAGATAAGCTACAGAGAGCCAGCACAGCACACCACTGCAGTCTCTATAGAGAGTGATGTTTGATGTTGTCAAACCACAATTACGCACGGACACGGCAGATCTGCTGCTTACATTTAGTGTAGTTTTGATCCACAGAACCCTCCGTGCTTATGTGCACATCAAACGTGTCGTTTTGATTCATTATTCTACACAGTTCTTTCTGAGCATCAACAGGCATTTCCGCTCCGCGTATAACTCCCTCAGAGACCGGCCGTTCCGTCTTTCACCCGGACGGTGTCTCCATCCTGGACAAAATGTCCTCTGAGCTCCACCATTATAATTTATAACAGCCTGAGACGAAACAAGTTGAAAAATAATGTATGTAGGGCCCAGCACAACAAATACGTTTCCTATGAGGGAAACTCTCTACAGGACTCCCAAACTGTCAGTGCGTCAGGACGGGGAAAGTCCTGTGATTAAAGGGGGGAGAAAGTAAGTGAATGTGATAAATCATGATTGTCACTCACAGCCTCTAATGCCCCCCCCCCCCCCTCCCCCCCCTCCCCAGCCCCCCCATAATAATACCGTCTTCCTGATCCCACTCCGTGCTCAAATGCGCCACAGGTGTGCCAAGTTAGCCATCCTGATGAAAACACCTATGGTGCATGCATATTAGCACGTGCCCTCACGCGTGTGCATGAACGTGCGCGTACACTTAAGTGTCCCGGTTTGGGGGTTTGAAAATATTGTCATCTTACTTTAGGAGCAACGGAAGTCAGACGGCGACCGGTGGTACCACGGTTAAGCACTCTGCAGCTCATGTTCAGCTCAGCACGCTTGGTGGATCCTGTTGGGTCTCTAAACTATGGTGTACGGTCATAGAGCTGCTCTATATGTAAAGCGTCTTGAAATAACTTCTGTTGTGATTTGACGCTATACAAAAATAAATTGAATTGAATTGAATTGAATGTTAGCTCAGTTTCACAAGCGTGTCGGAGAACTATGGCGGCCTTCAGGTAAACGTAAAAAACGCGAAAGGCTCCCTCTAGAGCCAGTGGGCTACTGTACTGTGCTAGTGCACCTACCAGGACCTCTAATGCTCACTAGTTAACACGTATCTGTGTAATGTAAAAAAGGATCGATCCACCCAGTTAATCTGTTCAGCGTTTCCAAGGGATACGATGTGTCAGATATGGTTGACGAGCACATGCGTGATGATACCAAAACCTGGCAACTTCACTGTGTCAACAAGACTCCAGGAAGTCACTGCGACCAGCTGTTGTTTGCCAAAAACTTGTTTCAGCACATAACTCCCATCATGTTTACATTTGTTTTGAAACTTATGAAATAAAGGAGACACAATATGTGAATTAGTGAGCTTAAAAGTCGTTGGTACTATGTTTATTTTTGAACTTCGAGAGAGCTAGCATTCCCCCTCTGCTTCCAGTCTTTAATGCTAAGCTAAGCTAATTACCTCCTGAGTCCAGCCTCGTACTTAAAGGTCCCATATCGTGCTCATTTCCAGGATCATACTTATATTTTGTGTTTCTAATAGAACATGTTTACATGCTGTAATGTTCAAAAAAAACTTATTTTCCTCATACTGTCAGCCTGAATATACCTGTATTTACCCTCTGTCTGAAATGCTCTGTTTTAGCGCATTTCGACAAAAACTGCGACGAAATTGCAACAGAATTGCATACTAGGCAACAGCTTGGGTCCATGTTTACTTCCTGTCAGCTGATGACATTCACATACACTGCAAGCAGGAATAAACTGGGACACATTTAGAATGTTTACATTTAAATCTGTGTAAAGGGTCTAAATATTGTATATTTGTGACATCACAAATGGACAGAAATCCTGAGCATGTTTCCAATGCAGAGTTTCTAAATACGGGCTTTGTGTATTTCCCTGTAGATTGAGCGTTTCAATACTTTAACTAAATGGTTCAAGTACTACCTAGAAAATACAAGTTTCTCTGTGTCTGTAGGGAATGCTACTTCCTCCTCAGCCCCCTTTACTTGCGGGGGTCCCTCAGAGCTCTGTTCTGGCTCCTCTCCTCTTCTCCCTTTATATGCTCCCACTAGGACCCCTCATTCGGACGCACAACATCTCCTTTCACTGTTTTGCGGACGATACTCAGCTGTATCTACCATTAAAAAGTCCCAACCCTCTGTCTTTACAACCTCTGTTTGACTGTCTACTCCAGGACATTAAGGCTGGATGTCCCAAACGTCCTGATGTTAATGAACTAAAACTGAGGTGGTCTCTTTGGCCCCTGTAAACTCTGTGTGAAAAGCTCGGCCCACTGTCATCCTGTGTGAAGCCTTCCGCAAAAAACCTTGGGATGATTTTTGATTCTGCTTTTAAGTTGATAAACAGATAAACTCTGTGGTGAGAGGCAGCTTCTTCCAACTGCGAAGCCTAACAAAATAAACCCTTCTTATCTTTCCATGATTGTGAAAAAGTTATCCATGCTTTTATTACCTCTCGCCTTGACTACTGGTAACCTCCCTCTACATGGGAGTCAGCCAGTCTTCACTGTCACGTCTCAGTATGTGCATAACGCTGCCGCAAGGTTTTTAACTGGTTCCCCGGGAAACGTGAGCACATTTCCCCCGTATTCGCTTCCTCCACTGGCTCCCTGTCACTTTTAGAGTCCATTTTAAGCTTTATTATTTGTCTTTAAAGCACTTCATGGATCGGCTCCCTCCAGTACCTATCAGCCCTTTAACTCCCTACACCCCACCTAGGTACTCAAGGTCTTCTGACCAGTCACTTCTGGTCGTCCTCGGGCTCGGCGAAAGCTCGGCGACCGCGCCTTCTCAGTTGCGGGCCCCAGTCTATGGAACAAACTGCCCCCTCCCTCCCACACATCAGATCTGCTCCCTCTATGGAGTCTTTCAAAGCACAGCTCAAGGCCCACCTCTTTTCTTTGGCTTTTGAATGTACTTGAATTGTGATGACTAATTGGCCTTTTATAATGCTCATTATAACAGTCTTTTACTCATGGATTTGATCTTTATCTTTATCTTCTATCTGTAAAGTTTGTAATGTTCTATAGAAAAGTAAATTTGACTTGACTTGACTTGACTTTCACAGTATTTATATAGGACTTATGCTGTTTATAATAAAAAACATGAAAATCTTACTTTTTAAAATATGGGACCCTTAAGTGCACAGAAATGAGATCGATAATCGGTCTTCTCATCTAAACTCTCGGAAAGAAATGCTTGGCTGCATGTTTCCTAAAATGTTGGACA
This sequence comes from Sebastes umbrosus, assembly GCF_015220745.1. Lineage (NCBI taxonomy): Eukaryota > Metazoa > Chordata > Actinopteri > Perciformes > Sebastidae > Sebastes > Sebastes umbrosus. The sequence goes on along the minus strand of NC_051286.1, from coordinate 27,946,782 downwards.
ATTCCACTACATTTGTAATCTCGTTTACAAGGAAAAGAAAAGAACATGGACCTGAAAGCATCAGGAGGACTGAGCTCAGTAGGCTACAGTAGGAGATGGGGAGTGTTGTCTAAGGCTGACTTTGGTATCATGTATGGCAGTTTTATGCAGTCAAGTTGGAAAAATTGTTGTCAACAAAACTGGACAAACAACCACAAGGCTTGGGTTTAGCTATGTTGGCTTCCCTGAGTGGTTCACACCTCACGGGCCTTGCAGATCCCCTTTAAGCTGTGCGTGCGCCAACACCCAAACTGGTCTTTCTGCTTAGCATAATACATGTTTAACATAATAACCACCTCAATACAAACTGCTCTTTCGTCTCTGCAGAAAAGGAATTTGAAATGACTCTATGTGTCAATGTGCAGCTGCTACAGTATATGCCAATTGTTTTCATTATGCTAATGCTTGTATTATTTAGCGATGTGTGTGTGTGTTGTGTTTGTGTGTGTGTGTGTGTGGAGGGCCAGCAGCACAACAGACCTCCTGCGCTCTGGTTACTGCAAAGCTGCCGCCACTTTAAGTACCAGCTCACTGAGCCATGTTGGGTGCAGGTAGCTCATTTACAAGTTTAAAGCTACTCCATATTTGTATATGAATAACATTTCAAATGACCATGTGTAATGTTAAATGTGTCCTTCGTAGTAAAAAACCCATACAGGTTCCCTTAGCTAGGAGCCTTTTGTCTTTTTAGCTAATTAGTTTTGGTCTACTTCCTGTCCACAAACTCTGCTCTTGTAATTTCTAGTCACAGCTACAGGAATGCACTGAAAAACACAACTAGCTGGGACCATGGCAGAGAGTTTAGCAGCTAAAGAGACAGATATTTCCTTTAGGAGTTGGTGGCCCAAAGTTGGACCGCATAAGGTCAGATTTGTCCTAGCCAGATGTTTCTAGCGATTTAAAAAAAAATTAAAACACCTGTGGGATTGCTGTAAATCTCGACCGACTTTACTGTCTTTCAGAGGCAATAGCGTTGTAGCGCTGTTTTAGAGCTAGGGCTAAGTTACTGGTATCATATGAAACTAGAAAACCTAAAGAATCCACGGCATATTAGCTTGTCAGGAAGGAGATTAATAACGTTCCAAAATTTGGCTAAATTTTGGTGAGGAAAAACATTTTCAAAGGGGTCCCTTGACCTCTGACCTCCAGATATGTGAATGTAAATGGGTTCTCTGGGTACCCACGAGTCTCCCCTTTACAGACATGCCCACTTTATGATAATCACATGCAGTTTGGGGCAAAGACAGGCAGTTTCTTTCATATACAGTATGCTAAAAATGGTGTTCTTGAATATTTCTGCATACTGGGTTCCCTAAACAGTTTTGGAATTGCAGAGATAGGGCATGACTGGAAATGAGCCAATTGTATTCAGCAGGTTGGTTTCAAGGGGTTAACGATGTAACAGCTAAAATAATCTTGAGATAGCTGATATGCTCTTGCTAATGTTATATGTTTCTCACGTAACGGATTAGCCTCAACAGCTAGCGGTTAGCATCACAGACATTCTCTGTCTGGATAGGTGTGTGTGAGTGTGTGTGGTGTGTGGAGGAAAGTCATTGGGCCTTATTGACGAAACGAGGATAATTCGCATCAATTCCTGCGCCGCATTTAGCATTGCACTTGTAGAGAACGGCTTTAAGACCCAGGCTACTCTCAGAAGTTGGAGACGAAGACAGAGTTCAAAGTAAAGTGAATATCGGACTAACAGGTGGACAAGCTTATGCCACTGCCTCAAGCAGCAAAAACAAACCAAAAAAAATCACTTCATGCAGCTTTAAAGAGGTTTAGCATGGACTTTTTCTTTAAATTACACTTCCATCCACAGTGACAGAGTGTTACTATTTGAATGCAACCATTAACTACATTAGATTATGGAAATTACAACAGCAGATCTGCTGTAAAGCAATGTTCACCCAGCTATAGATTCAAACAAACCTGATAAAACAGGAGCAAGATACGAATTAGTGCACATTGCTCATTACTAGTTTTGTGCTCTTGGGACAGTCGAACATGTCAAAGTCAAAACTGAGTTCCCTTTTAATGCCTCTTTCCCAGAGCCATATTACTTATAGATGACAAATGTGACACCACATTTTTATTTTTAATGATTTATTACATTTTTAACTGAAATCTTTTTCAGAGTTTCACTGTTCAGTGCAGCAGGAATATGACTGTGCTTTTCCTGAGGCTTTGGCCTTGAATGGAAGAGTGGAAAGATCTGTGACAGAGTCTTATGTAACTCTGCACTGATTGCTGCAGCTACTTTTAGTGCTGGATTATTATTCTCTGCTGTGCAGTCAACTAGAGCCACTTCTGCTCTCCTGGAACACATTAAAAGTAGCTCCTATCTCTCTTTTTTTGTCTCTTTCCAGTCATTTTGGTGGACTTTCTTTCATTCTCTCTGACCCTCTCAATCTCATCTTTATATCCTCTCTATCAATTTTCTCTTTATTCCTGTCAGTCTCATTTTTTCGCGTTTTTATTTTCCTCTCTTTCATTCATTCTCTCCTTCTTGCTCTCTTTTTTTTAGCCTCAGTTGAAACATGAATGGAGTAGATTGCCTTCGACAAGATAGGAATTGGGGTGTATTTCACTAGATGGGCACACAGACACACACTGTTCACACTTTTATTATATTTTGTACCCGCTGGGCAAATGATAAATATTTAACACTATCAATGCCACTGTGTGTCCATTTCAAACACAAAGCTTGAGACACTGCCTCAACAAAGCTGGCTGTGTTGACAGCTGGATAACACAGCTGGATGGGTCCACTGTGAGCTCAGTAGGTGATGACCTGCTGCAGGCCGATGCTGTACAGGTTGACACCCAAGTCAACCTCTGCAGCTTGTGTTGGTCGTCCGTGACTCACTTGCTGCTTTGCTCACCCACTCACTTCCCTTTCCCCATTCTTTTTGTTACCTCTCCTGATTGTGCTCGCTCACTTAAGTCACTTACTTACTAACTTATTAACTTTCCTAACCCACTCATTCCACAACACTCTCTCTAATTGCATTGTTCACCACAATATATTCTCAAATAGATCAGATTGGCCTATATTTTTACTTCCCCCTGTTTTAAAAACTAGTTTTATTAAGATTTGTCTGGTTTTTTATGATCCCATTTTAATTTTGCTGTTGATGATCTTTGCTGGCACTGCAACATTTCAAACTTCCTCCATGTTTACCTGTTTGTCTCGAGAATTACAGGATAAAGTCAATTTCGTCAACACTAATTCCATCAGTAGGCAAGGCAAGGCTAGCTACATTTGTATTGCGCATTTCATTCAATTCAAATTCAATTCAATTTATTTTATATAGCGTCAAATCATAACAGAAGTTAACTCAAGAAGCTTCTATACCTGTATATAGAGCAGGTCTTAGACGTACACCATAGTTTAGAGACCAACAAGAGATCCCACCAAGAGCATTGCAACGCGCTGTGGCCAGGAAAAACTCCCTGGGTAGAAACGGGTAGAAACCGAGAGCAGAACGGGCTCTGGGTGGGCGGCCATCTGCGAGACGGTTGTGGTTGAGAGAGAGAGAGAGAGGAGAGAGGGACGAGAGAGATACACAGCAACCACAATAATAGCCCAGCAGCTGTAATAACTAATACAAGTAGGACTAATAACAAAAACCCAATAGTAGTGGATGTAAAAGAGTGATAATACAACTACGGAATTGATATCATTGGATCGTCCTCAGACGGGCTTCCAGCGAAACTTCCACCTATCTCAGTCCTCCATACATCTGGCTAGCTCGCCAGCACTGTCCAGCATCTCTCCCTCAGTACTTCCATGTATGTTGGTGTTGGACGTCCCTGTGATCGATGCCCGGTGCGTTGTTCCGCAGCACCAGCATGCTTGCTGGGAGTTCTTGATGTCTTTGCAGTGACCACTCATACACTGAGGCAATTCAGTGGGCTTTACAGAATAATGAAAGATACAGTAAAGATAAAGGATTTACAGTTAAAAAGACACAATGGTCAGATTGTCTAATATCATCTGGGGATGTTTAAGGTCTGTTTGTGTAGGGGGTGTGATCTCCCAGGCGGTTGCTGCTGGCACCAGACATTAATCATCCTATCAACACACCCACCTGCAGTATTCAACTCCGGTCTTCCTGCCAGACGTCGCCAGATTGTTCCGTCGCCCTCAGTGGTAGTGCCGTATTATTTATAGCGTGAGAGTCCACTAGGGTGGGTGGACGGGAGGGTGTTGATGGGTCAAACAAACACAAGACTTTCAACTAGGAGACAGGTGTGTTGGTGTTCCGCGTGAATCTAAAAGTAACGTTGACTTATTTTGTCACGTGGGTCGTCGTTATCGTCAGTCCTGTGAGTCCGCTAGTCAATGAAGTTACTTCAACCCACGACCATTTTCTAACCCTAACTAGTGGTTGTGTTGCCTAAACCTAACTTCCTGTGAAAACAGAAGTTTATTTTGAAAGGACACTATGCATGTAACGCACGTATATTGAAACGCCATTCCTGGTCAGTCCAAAAGTAACGCAAGAGGGGTACCCGGTGCGCTGGTGTCCGATGCTGAGCGGGCACTGACCAAGCAGCGGTAATTGACGACTTGTGAGAATGTGTTGTGTTTTGTTCAATCTAGGGATGCACCGATACCGATACCAGTATCGGGTCCGATACTGTGCTCATGTACTCGTACTCGCAAAATGGCTCCGATACAACGACACCGGTACCACTTTACAGCAGCGTAACATTAACCTCTCGTCAGGTCCTCACGCTCCACCTCCCCGACGGTGCGTGCGAGACGGGCCGGGATCCGACCTCAGCCGGTGCACGCCGGCCCTCACTTTCATTGCGCCACAGGGTTTTGCGTGCACCTTCTGACTTGTGTGTGCGGTAGAGTCCTTAGTCCGTGTTTCACGACGGGTCATGTGGGTTGCCGACATCGCCACAGACCCCTGGCGCCAACGCGGTTGGGGCGCACTTGAGGACAGTGCGGCCCTGGTCGACAGTCGCACTGGGGAGCAGGGAGCCCCGTCACGGTGCGGCGAGGTCCGGACTTGGAGCACTGTAAAGCTGCAGCCGCAAGCCACCTTCGCCCCCAACTTTTCCAAGCCGACCTAGAGCCGGTCGCGGCGCACCGCCTCGTATGTGTGACTCCCCAGCCTGTCGTGTGTTGCTCACACCCTCCAGCTGGCTGTTAACAAGGGTCTTTTGGCCACAGAGGAAGTACTCATGTCGGTACTCGGTAATCAGCGACTAGCCAAATCGAAGTACTTGTACTTGTACTTCGTCTGAAAATAAGGTGGTTTCAGTGCATCCCTAGTTTCAAACTCTTGGGACAGCCAGTTAACCCCAGATATCCCTGTGGGTCCATAGAAGGTTCAAATAGAGCAAGCATGTCTGAGATGTATTCAGGCCCCAGAGCCGCGGAGTGACAAATAGCAAGATTTTTTAAATCAATTCTGAAGTGACTGGTAGCCAGTGCAAGGATTTCACAACTGGTGTAATGTGGTTGTAGTTCCTCATTTCCGTCAGGACCCTGGCAGCCGTGGTCTGATAAGTTGGAGTTGCAGAAGAGCTATTTTTGAAAGCCTTGTTGTGATGAAACATCCTACTGATGCTAAGCTAGGCACATCGTCAGTGATGAACCCTGAGGTCATCGGGTGTTTCTGGTCTTTCGAGCATCAGGACACCCTCACTCAGGTGACCCCAGCTGAGGTTGATCAAGGCTTTCCTCAGCAGCTTCATGCTGTTACGGATGGCCCCTCCTCTCCTCTCCTGGTGATGCCGAGTGCAGATGTAAGCCTTACAGAGGGACTGTCCTGCAAAGCCTCTGCACCCTACCTCCACTGGTAAGCACCTTGCCTTCCAGCCTTGTCTGTGGCAGTGGCTGACGAGGCCCTCATACTTCTCCCTCTTGCGCTCAAAAGCCTCCTCTGTGCGGTCCTCCTATGGCACGGTCAGTTCCAGCTTGACAATGTTCTTTGTTGTCTCTGATATTAGAACCATGTCAGGTCTGAGGGTGGTCCTTGGCGACATGCCTTTGAAAGAACTTCAGTTGCCGCCCCAAGTCCACTGTCAGCTGCCAATCCTGTGCAGTGGAGACAAGCCCTTGATGTTGCCTTAGGTGTTGCTTCTTGGCTTCTTCTCGGCTCTGATGAAGCTGATGGTGTGCTTCGTGGGTCTTGACCTCCGGCTGCTGGCGATGGCACTGCTGATGGTCTCTGCGATGGTCCCAAGCACCCTGTCATGTTGCCAGCAATATGGGCCCCTCCCCAGCGTCTTTGGGCAGCAGCTCAAAATGTGCTCTAGGGTCCCCTTCCTCTGGCAGAGGGAGCATGCAGGTGTATCGACCAAGCCCCAGCAGTGCAGGTTTGATGGACTGGGTGAGGACATATAGACCGCCTGGACCAATAACTTGTGAGCGTGTGGCTCTGACCTCCAGAGGTCAGTCCATGTGAACAAGCATGAAGCAGTATCCAATCCACTGGAAATAAAGGCTGTAGCCTTACTAGGTCTTTTTTGGACAGATATCCCTCTGACTTTTGCAGTATTTTTTAGGTGGTAGTAAGCTGATGAAGTACTGATAGATGTGGTTATTGAAATTTAAATCTGAGTCCAGGGGTAACGCCAAGGTTTCTGGCTTGATTCTTAGGTCTGAGAAACAGGGAGTCAAGCTGAGAGCCAACCTTTCTGTGCTCTCTTTCTGTGCTCCAAAGACCTCGATCTATCTTTGCTTAGTTGGAGAAAATGTTGCGCATCCAGTCTATAATTCTCGATCCCCATAATCATTAACGTTGCTACTTCAAGGCTCCCACGGCTCCACAAGTTGAATGAAAGAAATTCTGTGTTGTTTTGATATTATGAGTATTACAAGATGAAGTTGTCTTCTTATCGCTAACTGGTGAAATGTTTTCTTCAGCGAAAACCTCAAAGAGGGCTAATTAAGAAATGAAGTCACTTCTTTGAGTCCAACACATGAAACAGCTGCAATGTAACACTAATGAGACGATGCCACAGTGGTACTCTCACACTGCCAATCTGTAGTTACAGTTCATGTCAGAAGTGCTCTGCTGTTCATCACAATCTGTCTGAAAAGTTAAGAAAAGCATCACACCAAGAGCCCAGTTGGACCTCTTTCTCTCTCATGTTACACACACATTTGATACTTGTTTACCTGGGTCACACGACCAAAATACTGCTACGCACACAAACATATTAGCAGGGATAAACAGGACATGTGTAATAAGATCTCAGAGTGAAATCAATACTGTATATCTTTGTACTGACACTGTCAACCTGCTTGTCTATCAGCAGTTGAACAGGACACTTTAAATCAGTCTCTTCACTCACTGACGGCATGGTCTGAATTTATCCGAAGAAAAAAATCAATACAAGGCTGAATAAAAACCTTGTAAAGGTGAACTGAGATTTGAATTCTCCTCACTAGAACAATGCTGAAGCCATGTGCTTCTTTTTAGGATAAAAGAGTTTTTGGACCTATTTGTGGCATCAGTTGACTGACATTTGAAGGCTGACATCGCTACGAGACATGCTGTCAACTTCTCTGGACACTACACTGTCTGAAAAAGACAGGAAAACAATTCTACTCCAACTTCGGAGTGTTCACACATTATTCCAAGATGGTTACCCAACTGCCAGCCTTAGAGACACCAGATACCAGACAGATAATCTAAAATAGGGGAGAGAAAGTAACACTTTCCACATAACGTCATTTGAAAAGATAATGTTAAGACGATACAAAGCTCTTTTTTGTTGTGATCAACAACTCACATGTGTGTTCTATCAATACCAAGTGTTAGTTGGTACAAATGTGGGAATGACTTCGGTGTACATAGACAGAAATTTCCCTTTTTCTCGTGACACTCAGCACGACTTTCAACAACGTATTTTTCATGTGTTTTTCCTACGAAATGTCCAGCAACACGTGACACACGCGTCAATTTCTGCTCCAGTCTCAAATAAAACTACTTAGTTAGGTTTAGGAATAGATCAGCTTGACTAGGTTTAGGCAACAAAACCACTTAGTTAGGTTTGGGAAAAGAATCGACTTGTTTAGGCTTAGGTAACAAAAACTTCTTTGTTACTTTAGGAAAGATCGCAGTTTGGGATAAATGACTCTGTAAGTGCTGTAACTTAAGTACAGAAGTTACGTTACAAACAAATCAACTTTGACTTGTGGTTTCACACGGGACACAAACACCGTGCTGACCATCACGAAAACAAAATTTGAAATTTGTGTCTATGCATACGAATCAATACATTACATTTTGTGACTAATCACCAAACTGCTGTGCAACTGGGCTGGAGCTGTGTAAACTGTTAAAGGGACTGTTTGTAAGAATCAGAAATGTCTGTTAACAGCGACACCTATGGCCGTTAAGTCAACGAAAGTCAGCGTCCTGTTGCTCGCGCTTGTGCTCGCTCTACATAGACATGAACGAGAAACCTCTGTTGGTCTGGAGGAGCTGCAGCAGTTATTTCTGCACAAATATCCACTGAACATTCACTAGATTATTCTCAGAGCTACACTAACTCTTCTGCAGTGTGGAGTGTGCAGCATGCACGTGATTTGCTTGAACGTTTCAAAGGTGTTTGCATGGTATATGTGCATTTGTTTGCTGTTTTCATGTACATCTATTTGTTAATGTGCATGTCCGTGCTTGTGTTTGATCTAAGTCGGGAGCTGGCAAGTAGGTACAGAACCCCACACACGTCTCTTTCTGTGGCCCAGCCAGCGTCTCCCGTCCCTGAGATTCACGTGGCCGCGTGCCGGCCCTGGTGGCCCTGGAAGCCTGGCCCTCAGCCAGCTGCACTGAAATAAATAGAGCTGCAAATTCACCGGAACAGGTTGTCATGGAGGATTAAGCTGTGTGCATGTCGTGATCGTGTGATCGTGTAAATGAAGAGTGTATACTTGCTGCCATAGGCTTGTGTTTTCTTGCATATAGAGGATGGTTTTCCCCTACACACATTTACACCGTGACAGCACCGGTACACTCTCATACATCCGTCACATGAGTTAATGGAAGTCATCTCAGTCATGGTGAGGGTTGAGTTATTGCTTTAAATGCAGATCTCGACTATCAAAATTGACTGTGGCTACCTTACTGTGGCCCCTTTCCTGTGTAGGCAAATTAACTTAAAGGTTTGATCAATCAGAGAGGAAATACTGTATATCACTCACTGACACATACAGCCTGTGTTAAGGCTGCACATGCATAGTTATGTAATTAAAGGACCGCTTCGTATCTATGTTTTTCAAAGCGGCTGAATTGTGCCTGTTTCATGAAAGGATTGTCCACCAACCTCTGTACAGATTGTTTCCGGGAAGGCAGTATTTACTATAATTTAGAGCCCTCATTCTGCCTGCCTATGAAAGATGATGACAATAACACACTGCACTTAATGCAATTTGCATAATGAATTTTTGATTTATTGGTTAAGGGAGTATAAAACAAAAGAGATGATTGCAAATTATCCTCACAGCCTCCCGTGGATGTCCAAAAGGAATAATGGCTCATGCTTCTCCGTCCCAGCAGCAGACAATTAGCTTCGCAGCAAGATATTTCCTCTAACATCACATGTGATTATAAATCTTTGTACAGTATATGAAGCAAACTAAGGCTGTCAATCGATTCAAATATTTAATTTAAGAATTTAATACTCTTATCAACATGGGAGTGAACAAATATGCTCCTTTATGCAAATATATGTATATATATTTATTATTGGAAATCAATTAACAACACAAAACAATGACAGATATTGATCCAGAAACCCTCACAGGTACTGCATTTAGCATAAAACAATATGCTCCAATCATAACATGGCAAACTGCAGCCCAACAGGCAACAACAGCTGTCAGTGTGTCAGTGTGCTGACTTGACTATGACTTGCCCCAAACTGCATGTGATTATCATGAAGTGGGCATGTCTGTAAAGGGGAGACTAGTGGGTACCCATAGAACCCATTTACATTCACAGATCTGGAGGTCAGAGGTCAAGGGATCCCTTTGAAAGTGTTATTTACATCAGGTTTTCTAGTTTCATATAATACCAGTATCTTCACTCTAACTTTTAAAACTGAGCCCGGGACATTCTAAAATTAGCAAGTTGCATTAATGCATTAATGAAATTAGTGGCGTTTTAAAACAAATTTGCTGTTAATTATTGCATTAACTTTGACAGCCCTAAAGCAAACATATGGAAAAAAGTGTCTGATTGTGTTTAAGCAAAACGAGGAAAGCTTAATTCAAGAATATCTAATGAAAAGACATGAGCAGAGAGAGTGCTCTGTGGTATTCTGATTATCATACAGTCAAAAGAAAGCTGTGCACCTATTAGTGCTAATGAACAACTGTTGAGCATCAGCACTTCCTTGGTTGTTCCTGTAACATCTACAATATCTAAATGACCCTTTGCTAAGACCCGCCCCTCAAACACAGACTGGCCAATCATAGCGCAAGCATCGGCCATCTCTGACCAGTGTCTGACAGCTATCCGGCTGTGCTCAATAGACTCATGCAATCGTTTCAGATGTTCTTCATTTTCAGGCTGTTCAGTGGATTTGGAGCTAGCGTGGTTGGAAGGACATCAAGTTTTTAAAATGTTACGTTTCAACGTAAAAACCCTGTGGAGCTAACATTAGCGGAGTACAGTACGTTAGCCATCACTAACTATTGTTAGCACTTAGCACCATATATCTATGGTTAGCACTATGCTATGCAAGCTGCTGTAGGTATACTTTAGCGAGTGTCCAACAACAGTGTGTGTATTTGTGCTACGGTTAGCAGCTCTAGCATTGCCGGAGGCTTTTTGCTCGCCGCCGCCGCTACACACATACAGGTCTGTCAGCGCGGCGTAACTTTAACGAGTGTCCGTGTGTGTGTGTTGGCAGTGAGTGTGAGGTTGTTGTGGTGTTCTAGCTGTGATCGTAGCGTAAGCAGTGTGTGTACAGTTTATTTGTCGGTGAATAAATGCTATGAAACTACAACTCCTCCACTCCGCTCAAGAGAGACAGAGACCGGAGCCGACTTCCTGTATCTTGCAACTCCGGCTCCACCTCTTAGTGGGCTGTTTAAGGTGGACCAGCTTTTTCTCCTTAAAGTGACGAGCCGCTGCTCTTAGCCGCTCAGCTTTTTAATTGGTTATAAATATTTCTTTTAACCGACCAGTGTCAATGGTTAAAATGCTTTATGTCGGTTTAACGGTTAAACGATACGGTTAATTATGAACATCCCTAGCAGGGAGTGCAGTTAGTGACAGTGTGGGCTCCATGCAGCAGACCAATTAGCAGCGGGGGTCAAGAAAGGTCGGCTGCAGATGTTTGAGAGTGTTGCCGCCTGATTCTTAATTATACCCCCCGCGGCAACGTAGTCGGGGTATCCGTCCGTCCTTCCGTCCGTTCAGGTGTCAACACTTTTGTTTGCGGAGCAGAACTCGGGACACTATTTAACCTTAGGAACTTTATATTTGGTATGATGGTTGACAGTGTGGTGTAGTTGTGCCTTTGGGGGGTTAGAAGTCCAGGGTGGCCAACATTTTGAAATTTTGGGCAACCTGGACTTGAGGAAGGTGAGCTAATAACAAGCTAGATTATGCTCAATAGACTAATTAGTCCAAAAGGCAAAACCTTTGGCCCTACTTTAGTAGGGGTCAAGCAGTGAGCGGGGCCGGGGGGGGGGTATGTGAGCCATGCCTCACTTTTGCTTTGTTCCGTACGTCTCATTCTGGTGATCCTCTAGCCTCCTGAACAAAATGATGCTGCGTACACTGAGTGAAATATCCAAATACCAAGACTTCGTCATGTTTTTAGTGGCTACACCATTTCAAGAGAAAGACTCTTTTGCTGATCCTGCCCCCCCCCCCACACCACCCCAGCGTCAACAATACCACCAAAATATGGCAAAAACAATTTCAATCTCTAATAAAAACCTCCTCCTGCTTGCTTTTACCTGGCTAAGTAAAAAGCTGTAAATGGTTTTAATCTGATGTTGTAGGGGATTGGAACCGGTGACCGGCATTAAGAATAACTATATAGAAACAGATTGACTACTGATTGTCTCATTTGCTTATAAGTCATACAGAGTCATCAGTATTACATTGAGACTGTTTCATAGCCAGTTAAAAATCCCTTTTAGTAAACTAATCAACCATCATAAACCATCATAAATGTATAGGAGCAAACGTTATATGCATATCTCTTGTCTAGAATCTTGAAGACTTATATACTGTAACTTTTGCCACCAAATGTGTTCTGATTAAATGATTTCAGTGCTTAAGCTCGTGTGTGGCTCAGAAGTGATTTAGGTTATCGGGTGATCATTAAGCAGAAAGCTGAGGATAATTATGAGATGGAAGCCCTCTAACCTGCCTTCTATTAATCAGTGGCCCTGGGATTCTAGACAAATGGTACCAAAGGAAGTGGGATGCTCTCATATAGCTACTATTGATAAGGTCAAATCCTGTTTTAATGAGCTAAGCCCTTTGGGGAACACTGTAGTGAATACTTATCAGTCCTATTCATTATGTAATTAGTGCTTCAACCTGCTGTTGGTTCTTACAGCACTTCCCACTTATTACTGCACATATTTTATGACGGCTGGGTTAATTTCAATTTATGATCTGCTGGTTGCACCAAAGTTGTTCTGTGGATCTGAATCTATGTGGGACCGTCATTTCATGTGGTGTTGTATATGTGCTCTATGTAGTGACTAAGGTATTGCCCTTACATGATACTGACTATGGCCATAATGTGTGCATTTATTTCCCATTCATTTATTGAAACTTTTGTTACAAAAAGTCCCTATTAACTGGCGACCACTGCGATGGGATCACAGCAGCCACGATGCTAAATCAGACCAGGGGTGTAAAGTGGGGGTGGCCAATGGTAGGGGTGTAACGGTACATCGATCTGATCAATATATCGATTCAGCAATCAATGATCCAATATATCAATGCAAAGTGAAAACATTGATACATATCATCATCTTTAAGATACGCCTTTATTTGAAATTCCCACTGTATATTTATTCTTTATATTAAAAAGAATAGATTGTTTTCATTTAATGTCTGAAAGAAACTCAGTAATAAAATTGTCAAATCATATTTCAGTTGCATTTTGTGAGTTAATATAAATGCAACTGATTGTGGTTAAGCAGACATATGATATGGTCTATATCGATCGCAGGCCCCTGAAATGAATCAAATTGAAATCGTATCGTGGCAAGCTATCGCGGTGACAAATCTGTCCACAGACAGACATATAAACACCTGGCAGAACGCTGCTGTCATAGTTCCGGCTACAGCAGGTGTCTCCAGGAACACATTTAGCCATTGATGACACTCACAGACTCACAGGTGAAATAATACAATATCACGGCTGGTAATAATTCAAATGCTAGTGATATCATGTTTATAGCTCGGGGAATATATCCTATCTCATCACGTCATCACTACCCCCTTTTATATACCATGTCCCGATGGAGTCTAATCGCCAAAGACTTTACACTATTCTTATATCATGCACAATGTAATAAATTATTGTTCATTCGATACCGGGTCTCTCATGATTGAATTTACCATGTTGCCCCGTTAGCACACTATCATGCTAACATTTGCTAATTAGCTCTAAACCATAGACTGTATAAGAAGTGGACTTGGTCACCGTGACGTCACCGTTGGTTTGTGGGACTGCCGTTTTTGAACCTTTCATGACAAAACACACTACAACACAAAGTTGTAAGACGGAAACACAGACAACTCCCAGACCGGACAACGCCGTGGTAGTGACCTGTCAATCACAAGGTAGCCACGCCCTAAAGCATCCCCTGCTTTATGGTCTATCTTACTCTAAATGGGACCATATTACTAATGAACATCATGCTGTATTGAAGAAGAACTTGAAAACTAGCGATTGAGACCATAAACTCATGTTCTATACAATCGGACTCTTTTTTCGACCAGAGTCATCCCCTAATGCCTTCGCAGTTAACTCCATTAACTCCATGTGAGCAGTGTTACCATTTGAAGTCCTCTCATAGCAGGGGCCATAATGTAGATCCACTTCACTCCATTTGGCTTTTAGTATTTGGGCTCTACACTATCTCTTACATAATGCAGCGTTTGCAGGGGGGGGGGGGGGGGGGGGGGGGGGGGGGGGATGAAAGGAGTGATGAATGAGGAATGGATGGATGGCTGACGAGGAGGGATGGAGGATGGAGGTATCGCTCAGTGAACCATTACATCTCCAATCCATCCTAACCAGCAAGGAAATACACGTGTGTAGCACATTTTGTGTGCTCATTGCTCACAGAAATGCCCACACATTTAAATACAAAGCACAAACAATATACTATCTATACACGCTGTATCATTAAGAAAGACAGAAACATTTTGATGTTGGGGGTTGTACTGCAGCAGTAGTGATTGTATGTGTGTATGGGAGATTGTTCAGTCAGGCACAGAAATCATCTGACAGTCAAATATTCCATATGCAGTCCATCTTTGAATTCAGCTCCGTCCACACTCCCCAGCCAACTCCTGCATTAGCATTTAGATTCATGTGATTATGTCAGCATGTTCCTCTCTTTGTGTGTTCATGTCCATTTAAAAGTTGTGTATGTCAGGCTCTACCTGGGGGGGTTTCATCAGCTCAGTCTGTGGCCACGTCAACCTGTGAGTGAGTTATGCGGCAAAACTCTAATGTGCATGCTGCTCGCTATAGATCGTGAAAAGCTTGATGGGAATGTCCTGAAATAATAAATGGGTTTGAAAGTGATCATTACAAGCTGATATATTGCAAACTTAATGAGTATGAGGTCCAGTATTTTGTTAGAAACTGGTTAACATTGTTGAAACAATTGGTTAGGTTTAGGCAACAAAACGACTTGATCATCATGGTTTGTGTTTCAAATAATAACGTACCGACTAGGGGCCGTCAATGTTAACACGATAATAACGCGTTAACGCAAATTCTTTTTAACGCCACTAATTTCTTTAACGCAATGATAGCGGGCTCACTTGTACAGCTAGAGTGAAAGATACTGGTATCATATGAAAGTAGAAAACCTAAAAAGTCAACCATGTCATGCTGGCTTGTCATGGCCCATTTTCAAAGGGGTCCCTTGACCTCTGACCTCCAGATATGTGAATGTAAATGGGTTCTATGGGTACCCACGAGTCTCCCCTTTACAGACATGCCCACTTTATGATAATCACATGCAGTTGGGTCAAGTCATAGTCAAGTCAGCACACTGACAGCTGTTGTTGCCTGTTGGGCTGCAGTTTGCCATGTTATGATTTAAGCATATTTCTTATACTAAATGCAGTACCTGTGAGGGTTTCTGGACCAATATATGTCATTGTTTGTGTGTTGTTAATTGATTTCCAGTAAATAAATATATACATACATTTGCATAAAGCAGCATATTTGTCCACTCCCATGTTGATAAGAGGATTAAATACTTGACAAATCTCCCTTTAAGTTACATTTTGAACAGATAAAAATGTATGATTAATTTGCGATTAATCACAATTAACTATGGACAATCATGTGATTAATCACGATTAAATATTTGAATTGATTGATAGCCCTAATTGTTAAGTAACAACATGGTCTCCAGTTTGAAAGCTCTGGGTGAAGTCCTGTGTTTATTTGACCCCTCCGGCCCGCCCTCTGAGGACATTCTTGCTCTTTATACTCGTCATTATACCACGTACCTTTCAATAATGGCCTTTGTAGTTTCGTTGTGATACGTCACTTCTCAGCCTGAATGCAAAAACGTCCACGTAAAAAAAAGAGACATAAAAAAATCAGCTTTCAACGTATCCGTGGCTTGCAGAAGCGTAAAATGCCAACATTGTTTCCTGATGAGTGGGCTGCGATCGGATCAGCTGAATAACAGTTTTTTTGTTTACATTTTCATTTGTATTTATCATTGTTGTAGGTCTATGGTACAACGGTACGACAGAGTATTAGGGCCACATTGAGGAAAAAAATAATCAGAGATTTCGAGAATAAAGTCATAATATTATGAGAATTTAGTCATAATATTACGAGAATAAAGTCATAATATTATGAGAATAGAGTCATAATATTATAAAGTAGTAATTTTACGTGTTATTTTTTTTTTCTTGTAAAGTTATGACTTTATTCTCGTAATATTACAACTTTTTTTCTCATAAAGTTATGATGTTATTATCGTAATATTACAACATTTTTCTCCTAATATTACGACTTTTTTCTCATAAAGTTATGACTTTATTCTCGTAATATTAAAACATTTTTCTCGTAATATTCTGACTTTATTCTGTAAATCTCAGATGTTTTTTCCCTCAATGTGGTCCTAATACTCCGTAGTACATTGTCTCTTTGGCCCTCACTGCATTAGACTTATATACTATAGACTCAGATTATAAGCTGTGTTACCTTCATCACAATGATCAAATGTTTTGCGGCTCCAGACAGATTTTTTTTTGCCAGTAAAGGTTGCTGACCCCTGGTCTAGGGGTACCAGTGCCCCCATTTGAGAAACACTGAGGTACACGTCTGCTCAGTATAAATCCTAAGAAGTGCAACAAAAACTAACAAGAGAGTGAGGAAGATGTCAATCCAGCACAGTCCGTACACACTTCAAACAGTTCTGTGTGAAGTCTAATTAAATAAGTAAAAAAAAAAACAAAGAAACAGACATCACCTGTGTGGGTGTGTGGGGCTTTAAATGTTGAGATGGAAGTAGTCACAAACCTTTAGGATTCTGACCTTCAATACCTTGCTCCCCCACAAGGTCAATCAGTCAGTGTACCCTTTCTTTAGTGACAGATGAGGCTGGATGAGCCCTTACAGAACGAAAACCTACGCAACATCTCCAGACTCCGCCCATCCCTGTCTCCCTCCAGCACAGAAATGGCTCTTGGTCCACGCCTTTGTTACATCCCGGATTGATTACTGCAACGCTGTCCTCTCTGGCCTTCCCACCAAACTGCTCAACCAACTTAAATCATTCAGAACTCTGCCGCCCGGATCATCACCCACACCAGATCCTCCGACCACATCACCCCCATCCTCATCCAACTACACTGGCTCCCTGTTCAACACCCTATTGACTTCAAAAACCTTCTGCTCACTTACAAAGCCCTCCACAACCTCACCCCCCCACCTACCTCACAGACCTCCTTCAGGAGTACACCCCCTCCCGTTCCCTGCGCTCATCATCAGCTGGTCTTCTGACCACCCTCACGCCTCAGCACCATGGGAGCTAGGGCGTTCAGCTGCTCTGCTCCCAGGCTCTAGAACTCCCTCCCTCCACACATCCGGCAGTCTGACACTATTACTACATTCAAATCCCTCCTCAAAACTCACCTGTTTAAACTGGCCTATTCTCTATAGTGACCATCAGTCATCATGTTTGTCTGCCTAAATGTGTCTCTGTCATGTCTGACTGTTTTTATATGTTCATGTATAATTTTATCTTTGTAAGGTGTCCTTGGGTGTCCTGAAAGGCGCCACCAAATAAAATGTATTATTATTATTATTATTATTATTATTATTATTAAAACATGAGTAAACTGCTCAGCAAACGTCTGCTCACTGAGCTGTTTATTGTCTCAAAACTTCAGAATCTCACTGTCATCCCCCATCGATGAGATGCTCTGTCTGCTCCGCCAACCCTCTCTCTGTTGTTACGTAACTAGCTTTCCATGTGCCACAGTGTACTGTGTGTGTGTGTGTGTGTGTGTGTGTGTGTGTGTGTGTGTGTGTGTGTGTGTGCGTGTGTGTGCGTGTGTGTGTGTGTGTGTGTGGTGTGTGCTGATTCCCTTTCCACACACAGGGGCTCTAACCCTAAACAGAAGCTTCCCTGGAAAACAGAGGTAATTCTTATTTAAACAGAAGACTCCACTGACAACAAGCTCGTCCCTTTCAGTAAAACCTGCCTCACGGCACTTTATGGAAAATGAACAAACACAACTGTTAATAATATCACAAATAGGTCCACAAATAGAATGTTAACAGTATGTGTCTGCAATCATGAATAGGAATTTACTGAACCTTTCTCATTACATCTAAGAAATGACTGCTTTTCTGTCAACGCAATGCTAATCAAACATCCTCCACATTATCAATGTGCAGTACAGAAACGTGTGAGGAGAAGATTACTGCTGAGTACACACTGAGCCAGTGAAGAGAGCAAGACAAGACAGTAGCTGTGGCATAGGGCTGTCAAAGTTAACGCAATAATAATGCAACTTGTGATTTCTAGGTTGTTAGAAAACCTAATGATTTCATCGGTACCAAACATGTCATACTAGCTCGTCATGAAGGAGGCTACCATTACATTAACCTTTATTTCAACCAAGTTAGACCCACTAAGATTAAAATCTCCTTTTCAAGAGTGACCTGGCCAAGAATGGCAGCAGAACAAACAGTTTAATACACACACCTTAAAAAAACAATAGATCAGCTCAAAGGTGCCGCACCGTAAAAGTGCAGGGAAGCCATATAATCCTATTTCAATCAAAACAAGTACAATTATTGATAGAGTCCATTTCTATAGATTTCACCATGCCTTTAAATTAATTTAGAGTGACTAGTTCCTGGAGTTTAACTTCATTTTGCAGGCTATTCCATGCAAATGGTGCAGAAAACATACATTTTGGAGAGGAAAAACTGGCATGGCCATTTACAAAGGGGTCCCTTGACCTCTGACCTCCAGATCAGTGAATGTAAATGGGTTCTATGGGTACCCACGAGTCTCCCCTTTACAGACATGCCCATTTTATGATAATCACATGCAGTTTGGGTCAAGTCATAGTCAAGTCAGCACACTGACACACTGACAGCTGTTGTTGCCTGTTGGGCTGCAGTTTGCCATGTTATGATTGGAGCATATTGTTTTATGCTAAATGCAGTACATGTGAGGGTTTCTGGACAATATCTGTCATTGTTCTGTGTTGTTAATTGATTTCCAATAATAAATATATACATACATTTGCATAAAGCAGCATATTTGCCCACTCCCATTAAAGAGGCGATCAGTTCTAAGTTAGAGCAGAATCCTCATTGTTGTTCGGATGCCTTCAGAGCTCCCTCCCTCTTTTTTTGCTAAACCTAACAGTACAACCGTTTGCTATTAAAGCAGCAGTAGGCAGTATATTTTTGGCATCATTCGGCAAAAAATCCCATAATAACCTTTCAGCATATTGTAATTAAAGTGTTCTGAAAGAAAACTAGACTTCTGCTCCTCCTCATGGCTCTGTTTTCAGACTTTAGAACATCTAGCCCATGACGGGAGACTTTGACCAATCACAGGTCATTTCAGAGAGAGAGCGTTCCTATTGGCTGTGCTCAGGTCATGTGACCAGAACTTGATGTTCCTTCACCAGATTTACAATGGCGGCGGCGTCACTAACATCTGTGGAGAGAAATAGACATTAACGTAACATAATATTGATTCATATTTGATTAGCGTTGCCTAGTTTGACCGTTTGGTCGGAGTTCGCGAGTGATTGACAGCCGGCTCTCATAGATGGCAGATGGACAGCAGACCTCAGATCAGCTCTTACTGCTGTTTTCCTCCGGTCTGTGAAATCTTGCAGATGCCGTTAGGAGCACCGGGAGGACACAGAGGAACATGAATTTTTTTCAGGTTACCTGTTTCATGTACTACTGTCACAGCGACCGTTTTATAAAAATAACTTTTTATAATCATATTTGCTTCAATCTGCCAACTTCAGCTTCCATAGTCCTTGACTTCTCTGTGACTGAAGTGCATGCTTATATCTGTGCTCCTAAATATGTAGGAAGCTTGTATTCATAGCTGTTATTCTGCATTTTTGTGTGTTTTTCCATGTGTTCATGTATGATGCCTGCATTATTTGAAAAGATACATTATTTATGTATATGTGCAATTATGTGCTTCATGCATGAATTTGCATATACAGTATATGGACTCCTGTAATTGCATTAAACTGAGTGCAAGCAAGTGTATGTTTCTGTAAAAGCGTGTGTGTGTGTGTTAGTGTGTGCATGCGAGCGTACATTTAAACAGAGACAGATGGCTCAGGCGCCCTCCACACCCATGTTTGAGCACCGCTCATGCCGCTCACACTGCATCGCTCGCTGCGTGTGTGTTCTGTCGCGGGTGTGTTCTGCCCCGCGTGTGTGTGTGCCACGGCAGCGTGTTACTCTCTGCAGCGACCGGGGCCGGTGCTGCGACCCCTGATGGTACCAGAGAGAGGAGCGCCATCAGACAGAGAGCCTGGGCTCACATGGGAACGCCCCTGACAACACACCAGAGAAGAGGAGGCACACCGTGGTTTATGGCTTTTTTTAAACGCGAGGCTGAATTCCCAGCGTGACTCACTGCTGCTTTTACTGCTTAATCAAAGACACTTTAATCCTCCTGAAGGTGCCTCGTATTATATTCTGTGGGCGTACATGAAAAGTACATTCACTTGTAATTAATTATGTGGTACAATTGTGATATTCAATGATGTACAGATGCTACAGCTACTCTCTCTTCTTGCTCTCTTTACTGGCTCAGTGTGTACTCAGTGATCTCAGCAGTAATCTTCTCCTCACATGTTTCTGTACTGCACATTAATAATGTAAAGGATGTTTGATTAGCATTACGTTGACAGAAAAGCAGTCATTTCTTAGATGTAATGAGAAAGGTTCAGTAACAATCAATTAAGATAATCGTGATTAAGCGCATGAATGTCTATAGTTAATCGGGATTAATCACAAATTAATCGCACGTTTTTTATCTGATCAAAATGTACCTTAAAGGGAGATTTGTCAAGTATTTAATACTCTTATCAACATGGGATGTTTGCTTTATGCAAATGTATGTATATATTTATTATTAGAAATCAATTACCAACACAAAACAATGACAGATATTGTCCAGAAACCCTCACAGGTACTGCATTTAGCATAAAACAATATGCTCCAATCATAACATGGCAAACTGCAGCCCAACAGGCAACAACAGCTGTCAGTGTGTCAGTGTGCTGACTTGACTATGACTTGACCCAAACTGCATGTGATTATCATAAAGTGGGCATGTCTGTAAAGGGGAGACTCGTGGGTACCCATAGAACCCATTTACATTCACTGATCTGGAGGTCAGAGGTCAAGGGACCCCTTTGAAAATGGCCATGGCAGTTTTTTTCTCGCCGGAATTTAGAGTAAGTTTGGAGCGTTATTTAGCCTCCTTCATGACAAGCTAGTATGACATGGTTGGTACCGATGGATTCCTTAGTTTTTGCAGTTTCATATGATACCAGTATCTTCACATTAGCTTTAGAACTGAGCCGCTACAACCTAAAAAATCGTAAGTTGCTTTAATGCTTTAAAGAAGTGAGTGGCGTTAAAAACAAATGAACTCTGACAGCCCTAGTAAATACATTAATTAACCTTTCCTCATTATGTTGATACAAAACATAATCTGGAACATTATGTTTCTTTCAGAAAACGCATTTGTGGTTGCAAATTAGTAGTATAGGAATATCATCTGTAGAAGATAGGGTTGATGACCGTGACCCTGAGTGCTGATAGAAAGGACATGTCTTTGTTGGTTTTGGTCTTTTCATGGGATTTGTTGACAGTAGGTCAAATATAGAATGTCTTCAGACTTCTCCTGTGATGCAGGTGTGAGTTAAGTGCTCTGCCTGAACTTAAACTGGTATGCTCCACATTTACTCATGGCAATTATATACCCATTTCCAACGCGTACGCTGTCGTTAATAATCAGAGGAACAAGAGAAGCAGGTAAATTTCCGATCTCTCATAAGTGAAGTTATTACCCTGCCAGAAGACAAAGCCCACAGGCCTAGTTAGGATGCCTATCATCCTCGCACCGGTTCTCTTCAGTGGACTCAGGGCTGTCATAAATGCAGCTGATTAAATCAATTAAAATCTTCTCAGTGGCAACGTGGTGAAGTAGGCGTCGATAGACTTCCTATTCAAACCTGTCGTTCATCCTGATTGGAAAAAAAAGAGGAGCGAGCTCTGTGATTGCTCGCTTGGCTGTTTGATTGTAGGTCAAGTGTTTTACGTTTGGCTGCGTCTGAGCTTGATTAGGTTTTATTATTCAAAAACAGACCTTTTCATGAAGAGATTGGAGACTCGAGGGGGAACTGCCGACCAAATTGGAGCTGGACTTCCAAGCCGTGGTTAGACTTGGCAGTTTCCCTTAATGCTTTCCCTCTCATCTCAGTCGTAGTTGGAACATTCTGAAGATTACAGATCCCAAAGAAGAAGCACTCTCTCTCTCCCCGCAGAGTTTGACAGGATGACGAGCCGATCAGGACCACGCACAACTTGAAATGATTTCCTCAGCTGTGCGTCTTTGATAGCTCGGTGTGGGGGCAGACGCATTACCCAGCGAGTGACATGGACCAAAACAAGTGTTTCCTTTCAGCTTCTCTCTCTCTCTGCGCTGCTCCAACTCTCTGTTTCATAAACACACATACATGCACACATCAAGACAAACATGCATGTGAAGCACAACGACACACCGACACTGTGTTGCAGATGAGAACAGGAGAAGTGCGTTTTGAATTATTGAGCCAAGCTGATAAAAATAGGTGTTCAGAAGAGGCCCTATTAAATATTCAGAGCCGTATCTTAAGCGAGTCACAGCTGATAGTGGAGAGCGCTTTCCGTGCATCCTTCTGCACGCTGATTTCACAGATGCGAGGCTCGGATGAGAAACTCCCCCGGGAGGAATATGATTTACATCACAAATTATGTTTCTTAATGTTTTGGCCCAAAATGAGAAAGTGTTACATGGATCCTCTCACACAGCACTGACCAGAACAAACAGCTTTTGGTTGGTTGTTTGGGGCTGCGTGAAATAAAGAATGTAAATGAATAAACAAAAGTGGCGGTTGGTTTTGATTATGTATTTTGCTTTGATGTCATGTCCGCTGATTGCATCTACCCGCGCTGTATATCTACATAAATATGAGTCAGAAAAGTTTTATTGTTTAGAGATATCCATCACTTTTTCTAAGCCCCTAGATATTTTTCTCTGGGCTGTCAATCCATTCAAATATTTAATCGCATGATTGTTCATAGTTAATCGCAAATTAATCACACGTTTTTTATCTGTTCAAAATGTACCTTAAAGGGAGATCTGAAAAGTATTTAATATTCTTATCAACATGGGAGAGGGCAATATGCTGCTTTATGCAAACGTATGTATATATTGATTATTGGAAATCAATTACCAACACAAAACAATGACAGATATTGTCCAGAAACCCTCACAGGTACTGCATTTAGCATAAAACAATATGCTCCAATCATAACATGGCAAACTGCAGCCCAACAGGCAACAACAGCTGTCAGTGTGTCAGTGTGCTGACTTGACTATGACTTTCCCCAAACTGCATGTGATTATCATAAAGTGGGCATGTCTGTAAAGGGGAGACTAGTGGGTACCCATAGAACCCATTTACATTCACATATCTGGAGGTCAGAGGTCAAGGGACTCCTTTGAAAATGTAGCATAAGTTTGGAGCGTTATTTAACCACATGGTTTTATAGTTTCATATGATGCCAGTATCTTCACTCTAGCTTTAAAACTGAGCCCGCTACAACCTCCGAAATATTGAATAGCGGCCCGGCCAAACGGCGGCCTGTCCTATTATTAAGAGGGTAATTAAAAATCGCAAGTTGCGTTAATGCATTAAAGAAATTAGTGGCGTTAAAACAAATTTGCGTTAACGCGTTAATATTGTTTTAACTTTGACAGCTCTAATTTCTCTATAACATTACAAAGTAGTATACTGTACTAATAACATATAAAGTGATAAATGTTTCATATGTGAGTATATTTACAGTATATTTCCTGTAACCACATAAAAGTACCTTTTTATTTAACACTTATCAGTATGATGTAAATCTATTTTAGTGGACTATACCAAATATGTGAACATAGCAAAATTGATTCAAGTTGTACATTCATATAGTTATCTAAAATGCACAGTTTTGGAATACCTGACATCAGAAATATGTCGTGAAATAACCAAACGTGTTTAAATTGTGCAAAAATGTTGCATTTATGTAGGTCCCCATAGCTCATTGAGAAAATATGTTTTCAGGGCCTTTAAAGGTGCAGTATGTAGGATTTGGTGGCATCTAGCGGTGAGGTGGCAGATTTAAAATACAACTTACCCTTTTCTACAGAAGGTAGGTAATGTTTGTACTTTGAATAGGACAATAAACACTACTAAAATGTATAGATCTGATTCTGTATATTCAAACATACCAAACAAGGCAATAGTGAGTAATCCCCCCCACCCCACTACGTTGTTGCGGGGGTATAATAATGTTATTCCATGGCCTGTAAAGTAAATACAGTCATTTCACATACACAGCTCCATTATATTACAGCTATCCACAGTATGTTGGGTTTGAAAGGCATGAGGAAATGATGCTATCAGTGCACAGTCTCTGTTATTGTCTTCTCTTCCCAAACACATGCTGAAGTCAGGGTTTCTTCACACTGCTGTAGGGCTCAGATTCTGACCTGATTATGTAGCTACGGCTTAAGACTCCTTACAGTAAGTTTCACGCATACAGTGGCATAGCCCCTAAACCGTGATTCACTCCCACCATGTGAGGAGATGTGTGTGTATAAAGCAGATCTCATGCATCATCCACTTCGTGACATTTTTGGTATCTTTCTTCAGCTTGCGTTCAAATACCAGCGAAGCTCACCTACTATTGACCTACTACCTACTACTACTACTATTTATTGACAATCAACTAATATACTCAAACTCTGCATGACGTTATGAACAAATTAACTAATATCTCCGATTGTCAGATAAATTATATCAATGTCCTCTTGGTCCCTTTAGAAATGTCACGCTGTGACCTAACCTACAGCTGACAGCTCTGACCCTCAAGGAAATGTGGGGGAAAAGAGCCGGTGGCATCAGGTCATCTGTCTCATCAACATGCAGGCAGCACGCCTGCTATAATCCAGCATGTTATCATGTGTCAGGTCAGATCTCCAAACCAAACAGGTCATATATTAGCAAGCTAATGTTAGTTTTTTCAGTCAGTTCAGTTATCTAAGCAACAGCTTCACCTGACAGTAACTGGGTAGAAATATCTAGTGACAACTAATCTCTACGTAACAACTAGTTTGCCCGTTTCAATTTAGTGATAAGCAACTAGACCAGGGCTCAGCAACCTTTTCTATCAAAAGAGCCATTTTAGGCAAAAAAAAAAATCTGTCTGGAGCCGCAAAACATCTGATCATTGTGATGAAGGTGACACAGTTTATAGTCTAAGTATATAGTATATAAGTCTGATGCAGTGAGGGCCAAAGAGACAATGTACTACAGAGTATTAGTGCCACATTGAGGGAAACAAAATCTGAGATTTCCAGAATAAAGTCATAACTTCACTAGAAACAAAGTCGTAATATTACGAGAAAGAAGTCAAAAGTTTAGAAGAAAAAAGTCGTAATATTACAAGAATTGTAAAGTCATAACTTTACGAGAGAAAAAAAGAAAATAACACGTAAAAATACTACTTTATAATATCATGACTTTATTCTCGTAATATTACGACTTATTTCACAAAATCTCAGATTTCTTTTTTTTTCTCATTGTGGCCCTAATGCTCCGTCGTACCATAGATCTACAACTATGATAAATAAAAATGAAACTAAAAACAGTTATTCATCCCCAGTTATTTTCCCAACTAGGCTAAGATTGAATTTACAAAGAGCTACAGTAATAGGCAGCGACCGGAGAAGATGGTTGTGTTCTGCAGCAAAGATACTGTAGCAGCCATTCTGCACTATAATAATTTGGGATTCAGTACGGATGGGCACTACTAAATATATATCCCTGGTCAGGTGCATACGCAGATGATCCATGACCGACGGTATCCACAGAAATGAGCACTTTTCATGGCTTGAGCAACTTTTCTGTTTGCATTTAAAGAAAATAATCACTAAGATCAAATAAAGGCTGTTGCCTCAGGGCACCAGCCACAACAGCACAAAGGAAAATACTGTACATTAGTTGAAGTAATAACACCTACGGCTTCACTACATGTCAAATAGACCCAATAACAACAGTGCTGACTCTGTTAGACACAGACATCTGCACTTCTCCACCTACATAACGGTATGTACAAGTTGCCTTAGAGAATTGTCTCTGTATAATCTTTAAATGCAGTATCGTAGCATACAGATGGAGTCACTGCAGATAATTCTCTGCTGCATGAAATTACTGGACTACTGCATTGTTTCTGCTTCATCTCAGTTAGATACCATCAGGAAAATATCAGATTCACCAGAAGGTTCAGTGCAGCACACTGGATTTTGTGTTAAAATCAACTAACTTTGGCAATACCACTAGTCCCTGCTTGAAGGAATAAGTCTGTTAATGGTTACAACCCTATGCTGTACCATTTAGTTGGAATGAGGTCGACATACGAAATGTAGGAGATCTGTACATTGACGATTTGCCACTTAAGCACAACTGAAAATAAAAATATAACCTCTCAAATAACAGCTTTTTTTCAGATATCTTCGAATAAGAGATAATGTACAAACCATTTCAAAACCTTTGAGACTGAAACAAGATCAGGTCAGATTTCTGTCTTAAAACAACGGCTACAACACATGTATCCAATCTGTATCTGTTGTTGCTACCAGATCATTCTCAGACTGGAAAGGGGAGAAGAACTGAGAGCCCCCATTCCTCATCACAAATATGAGGCTTTATGCTACGTAATACCACCTTTACTGCTACAGCTACATCGTATCCTCATACAATGGTTCATATGATATGTTACAAAAAGTTATTCCCCATTTTTCGTGCCTTTTCCTACAAATGTCCAGCAACAAGTGATGCACACATCAATTTACTATTGGTACATACATACAGTCTTTTCAAAATAAACTTCCATTTTCACAGGAAACAACTTGGTTAGGTTTAGGCAACAAAACTACTTAGTTAAGTTTAGGATCATGGTTTGGGTTAATACAACTCCGGAAGTGGTGTAATTTAAGTACGGAAGATACGTGATGGCAACAAAACTATTTAGTTGGCATTAGGAAAAGATCGGGTTTGGGTTTAAAATAACTCTGGAAGTAGCGTAACGTAAGTATGTAAATTACGTGATGGCAACAAAACTATTTCATTAGCATGAGGAAAAGATTGTGGTTTGGGTAAAAATAACTCCCAGACGTGGCATAATGTAAGTATGGAAGTTATGTAACGGCATCAAAACTATTAAGTTAGCATTAGGAAAAGATTGTGGTTTGGATTAAAATAACTCTGGAATTAGTGTAACTTAAGTTCGGAAGTTACGTGACAGCAACAAAATTATTTAGTTAGCATTAGGAAAACATTGTGGTTTGGGTAAAAAAAACTCCTAGAAGTGGCGTAACGTAAGTATGGAAGTTACGTGATGGCAACCAAACTATTTCATTAGCATTAGGAAAAGATCGTGGTTTGGGTTAAATAACTACGGAATTAGTGTAACTTAAGTTCGGAAGTTACGTGACAAATAAATCAACGTTGACTTCTGGTACGAAGACCGGTCTCCTGGGTGAAAGTCCAGTGTTTTTTTGACCAATCATCCATCCCGACTTCCTCCCTATACATATATACATCAGGTTATGTATGTAGTTAGTTCAACTGTAGGTGGACACATTTTACTGAAACAGCGACCGTCCTTGCATCAACTCCAGGAACAGGTACAAAACATTCTACATGTTCTCTGCAATATTCTGGGAAAACACTAGCAGGGAGAGGGAGAAATGAATGAGAAGGACGCATGAAGAGATAGTGTGTGTGTGTGTGTGTGTGTGTGTGTGTGTGTGTATGTGTGTGTGAGATAGTAAGACAAAAACACATGATGGGGTATAATAGAAGAAAAGGAGTGTTGTGGGATACGTTGCAGAAAACAAGGGGCTATGATGAGATGATGGAGGGAGGAAGGTCCGGGGTGACATGGCGATAAGAGGAGAGGAAGAAAACACATGCAGATGGGAGAGGGAGGAGGGAGAGATGAAGGTCGTAGGGAGAGTGGTGTAATAAGAGGGTGAGGGAGCATTAGAGGGAGTGAGGGATGGATAAAAAGCGAGAGAAATCTGAGAAGTGGAAGAGATGAAGCAGTGAGAGACAGGAGACGGTAGATGGAAAAAAGGTGAACAATATAGAAACAAAGAGGGAATGATTGAAGAGAAAGGAAGACATAAGTGGAGTAAATGAGGGAGAGACGGACGAGGAGAGACACTGTGTTTGTGTGTGTTGCAGTGGAAAGAGAGAGGGAAGCAGAGAGCGTGAGGGGGGAAGCCCGGCAGATCTTGTCTGGAGGGGAAATTGCATTGCTAAGGATTTATTGCTTCAAGTGTAATTGGGTTCAACCAGCGCCAGGAGAGAAAATCCATTGAAGTCTCCTCTCCGGTGCAGTGGAGAACAGGTTGTTGATCTGCTCCCACATGTACTACTGCTGCTGCTGCAGAGCGAGGTATTACCACGCAATCATCTCCCCTGAAATGATCACACCTAAATAGCATAATAGCGGGGGGGGAAAGGGGGGAGGCTAATAAAGGAGCTCCATAATTTTAGATACTTAGCAGCTCAGTTTGCCTTCTACTCATCATACTCAGCTTTGTCTCTGATGGAGGTTTGATTCTACTCATACTAATACTTTCTGGTATTATGGGCTGTAATATGAGCTCCATTGTTGAAGCATATTGTTTCAAAATTCTTATTCAATTTCTCAGTAGGGTTGTATGGAAGAAGACGAGCCGCCATAAATCCTCATTTGTAAAACTGCATGTGGTGCTTTTACCAAGAAATGTGTCCAGCAGACCAAGTAGAACTGGTTATATGTTGAAATATAGTTATCTACTATTACTCTCTTAATCTATAATTCAACACAATTTTGTCTAGTTTGGAGGGATCAGACTGCATGAAAAAAAAAAAATGGAAATCTCTGTGACGTCATCCGTAGGTTTCTGAAGAGTCGTCGTGAAGCTCAAAGTGGGTGGCTTCGGCTGTCGCCATCTTGGCAGTGACGACACAGCCTAACAGTCCGGTACACACCAGGACCATCAGCAGCGCGTGGCGGCTGCGTGACCTGTTGTTTTTATTTCGGCGTCCGTGTTAACAGGTTAGAGCAGCCACACTGCCCGCGTGAGACGCGCGTCACACACGCGATGTCTATCTGTAGAATATGTTACGGAGCATAAAAAGTAAAGACCTATTTTTAAATAAACACTTCCTGCTTTCATTTCAAAACAAAAGCCCTCAAGCGTTTTTTCTGTGGACAGAATTCCTTCATTTGTTAACACAAGGCTTTTATTCTGAAATATGTGCCGAACAGTGCTCTAGAACATGCAGTGACTTGGAGAGCACCATGAATGAATATAGTACGGAGTTTTAATTGTTGATTATTACTATTATTTACAAATTACCAGCAGCTGCAGCAGCAGAAATGCAGCTGAAATGCAGCGAGTGTGAACGCCCGACGTGTGAATCAAGCAGCCACCACGCCACACAGCCGCCACACGCTCCTGACGTTCCTGGTGTGTCGGAGGCTTTACTCCCAACTAATCCAAATATGGGAAAAGAGGTGGATCGTCGGTGGAGCTGAATTGGGCCGATGGACTGTATATAAGAAGTGGATGTAGTCACCGTGACCTCAGCTATTGGTTTGAAGCCTTGAGTTTGGCATCTTGGCCGTCGCCATCTTGATTATTTGCAACCAGAAGTATCATGAGAGGGTGGAGTTATGAACAACTGAACGCTGAATAATGAACTGAGAACACAGTGTGAAAGGGTTAAAGTTCTAAGACGAAAACACGGACAACTCCCAGGTCCCAGCGCCGTGGTAACGACCTGTCAATCACAAGGTAGCCCCGCCCTAAAGTATCCCCTGCTTTATGGTCTATCTGACTCTAAATGGGACCATAATTTACTAAATGAACATCATGCTGTATTGAAGAAGACTTGAAACTAGCGATTGAGACCCTAAACTCATATTTACAATGTTTACTGAGGTAATAAATCAAGTGAGAAGTAGGCTCATTTCCTCATAGACTTCTATACAATCAGACTTCTTTTAGCAACCAGAGGAGTCGCCCCCTGCTAGCGGTTAGAAAGAATGCAAGTTTAAGGCACTTCAGCATTGCAGCGTCGGCGTTAGGGGCGGGCCATGGGGTTCCAGGCCCGTCCAAAAAGGTCACTGTGCCCCCTCAGACGTTTTGTCTGAACTTCTATCGGATACACGGTTCCTATTTTTCCTGTCACTCATATTGAGAGGAACAGCTGATTAGTTTAGATAAAATGAGCCGAGAAAACCGGGTCAGTTGTCCTGGATGTAAATGATATTAACTTGATTACTGACACTTTCGGCACAGGCATTGATGCTCGCAGTTATATTCGTAGCGTTCACTAGTGAAACTTTATTACGAGCTACCTGTCAAAAAATATAACAGCCACCTCACTAATGGTTCAAATAAAACACGAACACACAGCGCAAAGAGACAACTTTGGAAACTCTGGGGAATATGAGCCGTCACTACAATATTTCAGTAAGAAGCCTCGTTTTGATCCGCTCCGTTTGCGTGTTTGTTTTTTTTTTTGTTGTTTTTTTTAATCTAGCTCAATAGAAAAAAATGAGAGAAAGTAGACCTACAAACCTGGTGCATTAAAGCACAATTAGGACCAAGAGAGTAAAAAGCATCCTGTGCTCCTCTCACATCTTATTTTTTTCTACCTGTTTGGATTATTCTGTTCAGTATCATGGAATGGACTAATGTTACACTACAGCAGGCTGAGCAGGGACAACAACTGGTGAGACAAACATCCACATTTAGTCTTTATTAACTTAAATTATAGTTATGAAGAAATCAGTCAGACTGTTAGATTAATGTTTTGTTTAACTCCCTGTTAACTTTATCTCGGCACCCGTGTGTGTGCACATTTTGACCCTGGCACTAGCAAGACGCAGGGCGGGCCTGAGGAGTTATCTGTAGGCTCCAGTACTTCTTCATTTCACTAAAAAAAACAAAATAAGGTGTCAGCTGGCTGGAGAAGATCACTAGATAACAACCTACTTGCTCTTGGCTATATCGTATGTTATTTCCAGTAAATATCACAAATAAAACGTGTGTTTTCTGATAAAAAAAAAAGTACGAACGTAGAAAGATAACAAGTACTACTAACCCATCTTTTAAGTGGTTACGTCTTCAGCTCCAGTCTGATCTGGAGCTCACAGCTGATATGTTCCTGGTTTGTTTACATGACGTAACAGAAGTGCCGATTTAACGGATTCAGTGGACAGAGAGCGTCAGATACGCAATTCAGCTTGATAGTCGGACGCTCGTATCCAGTTAGGACACGGTGTTAGTTTATAACCTGTTTTTGTGGACATAACAGCATGTGTATGCGTGCATGCGCACCTGTGCGCATAAGTGGCAGTATGTATACACCTCTCTGTCAGTTTATTTCTTTCATGAAACATGATCATGTTAAAGATACACTTAATAAAGGATATATGAGGTGAAACAAAATTGCCCCCCCTGTCAAAGCTGATTGCCCGTCCGCCCCTAACACTCTGGCGCCGACCCTGCAGCATTGGCTTCACTTTTCAGACACAGGAGTTGCCCACTGGGCGGGCTCAGGTGACGCAGCGGAGCAGACAGCTAGCAGCTTGGGCATTTTAACACAGGATTCTATGGGGATTGGTTGCCGCTTGGTATGAGGACCCCAGGTCTGTATGAGCCAATGAGAAGGGAATCGAGTCCCCAGAAGTGAGAGTTAAAGTTAGCTTCTCCAACGTGCATCATCAGCCATGTTGTATGTTTTGGTAATTTAGCATAGTATTTCTTTCACACTTCACACACTACAGAGTGAATATTTAGCTAGTTTTCTCTACCTTACTGTAATGCTACTTACAGTCTTGAGCAGAGAAACAGAAGCTTTTTCAAGTCTGACTCAAGAATGGAGGGAAAAAAATGAGAGAGTTAATGGAAGTGGTGCGTCTCACTTCTAAGGGCCGTACAGGAAATGACGCACCTCATGCCTTCCTAGACAAGTCCACAGCTGGACCTTCTTGGTTCAGCCGCCAGATTCATTTATACTGCAATATATCAACAGCCCAAGCTATTCCAGCATGTACCTCTCCACATCACCCTAACAATAGCTTTCTCTACCAACCTGGTCTCACTCCCAACTCGTCAAAAACCGCCTATTGGACAGTGCCCCTCGTCATCGGAAACCGACGCACGGACGCACCCTTTAGCAACAGTATGTGATGAACCGGGCTTTCAACTAACTCCAATGTAAACCCACCCGCTGCGTTATTCAATGGTCGGGTGACGTATTATTAATAGCGTGAGAGGTAAGGTTGATGGGTCAAACAAACACAGGACTTTCAACAAGGAGACCGCTGTTCCTGTCAGGTGTGAAACTAAAAGTAATGTTGACTTACTTTGTCACGTCAGTTTTGACTGTTTTAGTCACGTGACGGTATCGTCAGTCCCGTGAGTCTCATGACTTGCTAGTCACAAGTCGTTAGTCAGTGAAGTTAACAGCAACCACGACCGTTTCCTAACCCTAACTAAGTGGTTGTGTTGCCTAAACCTAACTTCCTGTGAAAACTGAAGTTTGGTTTCAAATAACACTGTGACGAACGTATATTGACACGCTGTCCCATCCGTCCAAAAGTAACGCAAGAGGAGTACCTTGTGCGTCAGTCTCCGATGCCGAATTTTTTGCTGAAAGTCTTTTTATTGGTATTCTGTACAAAATCCAATAAATCACAAAAATATTGTATAAACAAATTATATTCCCCCCCATCCCTATAACAATATTACTGCACCGTTAAATAAGCAGAGTTAATTTCATAAACAATTACAATTATACATATAAATTAATTAAATCCGATAGCAACATTAATGAAACACATAAAAAAAGAAGGAAAAAGAAAAAAGGAAAGGATCAAAAAAACAAAAAGATAAGTAAATTAAAAATTATAATAATAAATTAAAGCTGCAAGCAGCGATGATCGGGCCCTCGCCCACGCGCGCACGTCGGGGGAACGCGCACGTCGGGGCACGTACATGTCTTCAGGGCAAGACTCTTATAAAACATGTCAAATTTGGGGAAGATTGGACAATGTACAGCCAATTTACAACAACTTCCTGTTTCCTGTAGGGGGCGCTATGACTATCACGCATAATACCACATATATGTCTTCAGGCCTGGTCCATTATCCAGCTTGTGAAGTTTGGAGCAGATTGGACTATGTAAAGTCAAGTAACAACAGCCTCCTGTTTCTTGGCAAAAGGCGCTTTTTCGCCGCCACGCCACGGCAACATAGTTCGATAACTTTTTGATCTTTTGATAAGTTTTCATCCCAAAGGTCTTAAGATACTACTGACCAAGTTTCACGTAGATGTGATTAATTTCTGAGGCAGAGTACATCAATGTGTAAAACATGATATTTCCTGTTACCACTAGGTGGCGCTATGACTGTGAGTCAAATTTGCATATGGATGTCGTCAGACAGGGACCTTTATCAGGCATGAGAAATTTGGAGCATATAGGTTAATGTACGTCAAAGTTACAACAACTTCCTGTTTCTTGGCGAAAGGCGCTTTTTCGCCGCCACGCCACGGCAACATAGTTCGATAACTTTTTGATCTTTGAGTAACTTTTCATCCCAAAGGTCTTAAGATACTACTGACCAAATTTGAAGTTGATCGGGTTAAATCTCTAGGAGGAGTTCGTTAAAGTACAGCGCCTGGATATGGTAAAAAAAACGCCATAAAATCCAATATGGCCGACTTCCGGTTGGGTTTACGGTATACCTCCAAGAGGGTTTTATTTACGTCTCGTCATGGTACATATACCTACCAAATTTCGTAAATTTAGGAGAAACGTGTCGTCGGGGCTACTCAATAGGGGGCGCTAGCGAGCCAATTTGCCACACCCGAGCACGAAACCCATATCAGATATTTATTTCACGTACGTTTTATCTTGCATGAGAAATTTGGAGCAGATTGGTTACTATACGCCAAAGTTACAACAACTTCCTGTTTTTTGGCGATGAAGCTTTTTCGCCGCCACGCCACGGCAACATGGTTCGATAACTTTTTGATCTTTTGATAAGTTTTCTTCCCAAAGGTCTTAAGATACTACTGACCAAGTTTCAGGTAGATGTGATTAATTTCTGAGGCAGAGTACATCAATGTGTAAAACATGATATTTCCTGTTACCACTAGGTGGCGCTATGACTGTGAGTCAAAATTTGCATATGGATGTCGTCAGACAGGGACCTTTATCAGGCATGAGAAATTTGGAGCATATAGGTTAATGTACGACAAAGTTACAACAACTTCCTGTTTCTTGGCGAAAGGCGCTTTTTCGCCGCCACGCCACGGCAACATAGTTCGATAACTTTTTGATCTTTGAGTAACTTTTCATCCCAAAGGTCTTAAGATACTACTGACCAAATTTGAAGTTGATCGGGTTAAATCTCTAGGAGGAGTTCGTTAAAGTACAGCGCCTGGATATGGTAAAAAAAAACGCCATAAAATCCAATATGGCCGACTTCCGGTTGGGTTTACGGTATACCTCCAAGAGGGTTTTATTTACGTCTCGTCATGGTACATATACCTACCAAATTTCGTAAATTTAGGAGAAACGTGTCGTCGGGGCTACTCAATAGGGGGCGCTAGCGAGCCAATTTGCCACACCCGAGCACGAAACCCATATCAGATATTCATTTCACGCACGTCTGACACGTGTGCAAAATTTCAAAAAAAGTTCATTATCCCAAGCACCTCGTTTTCACGCGCAAAGACAAGGAAGAATAATAATAATTAAAGCTGCAAGCAGCGATGATCGGGCCCTCGCCCACGCGCGCACGTCGGGGGAACGCGCACGTCGGGGCACGTACATGTCTTCAGGGCAAGACTCTTATAAAACATGTCAAATTTGGGGAAGATTGGACAATGTACAGCCAATTTACAACAACTTCCTGTTTCCTGTAGGGGGCGCTATGACTATCACGCATAATACCACATATATGTCTTCAGGCCTGGTCCATTATCCAGCTTGTGAAGTTTGGAGCAGATTGGACTATGTAAAGTCAAGTAACAACAGCCTCCTGTTTCTTGGCGAAAGGCGCTTTTTCGCCGCCACGCCACGGCAACATAGTTCGATAACTTTTTGATCTTTTGATAAGTTTTCATCCCAAAGGTCTTAAGATACTACTGACCAAGTTTCACGTAGATGTGATTAATTTCTGAGGCAGAGTACATCAATGTGTAAAACATGATATTTCCTGTTACCACTAGGTGGCGCTATGACTGTGAGTCAAAATTTGCATATGGATGCCGTCAGACAGGGACCTTTATCAGGCATGAGAAATTTGGAGCATATAGGTTAATTTACGTCAAAGTTACAACAACTTCCTGTTTCTTGGCGAAAGGCGCTTTTTCGCCGCCACGCCACGGCAACATAGTTCGATAACTTTTTGATCTTTGAGTAACTTTTCATCCCAAAGGTCTTAAGATACTACTGACCAAATTTGAAGTTGATCGGGTTAAATCTCTAGGAGGAGTTCGTTAAAGTACAGCGCCTGGAAATGGTAAAAAAACGCCATAAAATCCAATATGGCCGACTTCCGGTTGGGTTTACGGTATACCTCCAAGAGGGTTTTATTTACGTCTCGTCATGGTACATATACCTACCAAATTTCGTAAATTTAGGGGAAACGTGTCGTCGGGGCTACTCAATAGGGGGCGCTAGCGAGCCAATTTGCCACACCCGAGCACGAAACCCATATCAGATATTTATTTCACGTACGTTTTATCTTGCATGAGAAATTTGGAGCAGATTGGTTACTATACGCCAAAGTTACAACAACTTCCTGTTTTTTGGCGATGAAGCTTTTTCGCCGCCACGCCACGGCAACATGGTTCGATAACTTTTTGATCTTTTGATAAGTTTTCATCCCAAAGGTCTTAAGATACTACTGACCAAGTTTCAGGTAGATGTGATTAATTTCTGAGGCAGAGTACATCAATGTGTAAAACATGATATTTCCTGTTACCACTAGGTGGCGCTATGACTGCGAGCCAAAATTTGCATATGGATGGTGTCAGAGAGGGACTTTTATCAGGCATGAGAAATTTGGAGCATATAGGTTAATGTACGACAAAGTTACAACAACTTCCTGTTTCTTGGCGAAAGGCGCTTTTTCGCCGCCACGCCACGGCAACATAGTTCGATAACTTTTTGATCTTTGAGTAACTTTTCATCCCAAAGGTCTTAAGATACTACTGACCAAATTTGAAGTTGATCGGGTTAAATCTCTAGGAGGAGTTCGTTAATGTACAGCGCCTGGATATGGTAAAAAAACGCCATAAAATCCAATATGGCCGACTTCCGGTTGGGTTTACGGTATACCTCCAAGAGGGTTTTATTTACGTCTCATCATGGTACATATACCTACCAAATTTCGTAAATTTAGGAGAAACGTGTCGTCGGGG
Source organism: Sebastes umbrosus (assembly GCF_015220745.1). Taxonomy (NCBI): domain Eukaryota; kingdom Metazoa; phylum Chordata; class Actinopteri; order Perciformes; family Sebastidae; genus Sebastes; species Sebastes umbrosus. The sequence continues at coordinate 27,910,193 of NC_051286.1, read as the reverse complement.
CTACTCAATAGGGGGCGCTAGCGAGCCAATTTGCCACACCCGAGCACGAAACCCATATCAGATATTCATTTCACGCACGTCTGACACGTGTGCAAAATTTCAAAAAAAGTTCATTATCCCAAGCACCTCATTTTTACGCGCGAAGACATAATAGAATAATAATAATAAGAATTAAAGCTGCAAGCAGCGATGATCGGGCCCTCGCCCACGCGCGCACGTCGGGGGAACGCGCACGTCGGGGCACGTACATGTCTTCAGGGCAAGACTCTTATAAAACATGTCAAATTTGGGGAAGATTGGACAATGTACAGCCAATTTACAACAACTTCCTGTTTCCTGTAGGGGGCGCTATGACTATCACGCATAATACCACATATATGTCTTCAGGCCTGGTCCATTATCCAGCTTGTGAAGTTTGGAGCAGATTGGACTATGTAAAGTCAAGTAACAACAGCCTCCTGTTTCTTGGCGAAAGGCGCTTTTTCGCCGCCACGCCACGGCAACATAGTTCGATAACTTTTTGATCTTTTGATAAGTTTTCATCCCAAAGGTCTTAAGATACTACTGACCAAGTTTCACGTAGATGTGATTAATTTCTGAGGCAGAGTACATCAATGTGTAAAACATGATATTTCCTGTTACCACTAGGTGGCGCTATGACTGTGAGTCAAAATTTGCATATGGATGTCGTCAGACAGGGACCTTTATCAGGCATGAGAAATTTGGAGCATATAGGTTAATGTACGTCAAAGTTACAACAACTTCCTGTTTCTTGGCGAAAGGCGCTTTTTCGCCGCCACGCCACGGCAACATAGTTCGATAACTTTTTGATCTTTGAGTAACTTTTCATCCCAAAGGTCTTAAGATACTACTGACCAAATTTGAAGTTGATCGGGTTAAATCTCTAGGAGGAGTTCGTTAAAGTACAGCGCCTGGAAATGGTAAAAAAACGCCATAAAATCCAATATGGCCGACTTCCGGTTGGGTTTACGGTATACCTCCAAGAGGGTTTTATTTACGTCTCGTCATGGTACATATACCTACCAAATTTCGTAAATTTAGGGGAAACGTGTCGTCGGGGCTACTCAATAGGGGGCGCTAGCGAGCCAATTTGCCACACCCGAGCACGAAACCCATATCAGATATTTATTTCACGTACGTTTTATCTTGCATGAGAAATTTGGAGCAGATTGGTTACTATACGCCAAAGTTACAACAACTTCCTGTTTTTTGGCGATGAAGCTTTTTCGCCGCCACGCCACGGCAACATGGTTCGATAACTTTTTGATCTTTTGATAAGTTTTCTTCCCAAAGGTCTTAAGATACTACTGACCAAGTTTCAGGTAGATGTGATTAATTTCTGAGGCAGAGTACATCAATGTGTAAAACATGATATTTCCTGTTACCACTAGGTGGCGCTATGACTGTGAGTCAAAATTTGCATATGGATGTCGTCAGACAGGGACCTTTATCAGGCATGAGAAATTTGGAGCATATAGGTTAATGTACGACAAAGTTACAACAACTTCCTGTTTCTTGGCGAAAGGCGCTTTTTCGCCGCCACGCCACGGCAACATAGCTCGATAACTTTTTGATCTTTGAGTAACTTTTCATCCCAAAGGTCTTAAGATACTACTGACCAAATTTGAAGTTGATCGGGTTAAATCTCTAGGAGGAGTTCGTTAAAGTACAGCGCCTGGATATGGTAAAAAAACGCCATAAAATCCAATATGGCCGACTTCCGGTTGGGTTTACGGTATACCTCCAAGAGGGTTTTATTTACGTCTCGTCATGGTACATATACCTACCAAATTTCGTAAATTTAGGGGAAACGTGTCGTCGGGGCTACTCAATAGGGGGCGCTAGCGAGCCAATTTGCCACACCCGAGCACGAAACCCATATCAGATATTTATTTCACGTACGTTTTATCTTGCATGAGAAATTTGGAGCAGATTGGTTACTATACGCCAAAGTTACAACAACTTCCTGTTTTTTGGCGATGAAGCTTTTTCGCCGCCACGCCACGGCAACATGGTTCGATAACTTTTTGATCTTTTGATAAGTTTTCTTCCCAAAGGTCTTAAGATACTACTGACCAAGTTTCAGGTAGATGTGATTAATTTCTGAGGCAGAGTACATCAATGTGTAAAACATGATATTTCCTGTTACCACTAGGTGGCGCTATGACTGTGAGTCAAAATTTGCATATGGATGTCGTCAGACAGGGACCTTTATCAGGCATGAGAAATTTGGAGCATATAGGTTAATGTACGACAAAGTTACAACAACTTCCTGTTTCTTGGCGAAAGGCGCTTTTTCGCCGCCACGCCACGGCAACATAGTTCGATAACTTTTTGATCTTTGAGTAACTTTTCATCCCAAGGGTCTTAAGATACTACTGACCAAATTTGAAGTTGATCGGGTTAAATCTCTAGGAGGAGTTCGTTAAAGTACAGCGCCTGGAAATGGTAAAAAAACGCCATAAAATCCAATATGGCCGACTTCCGGTTGGGTTTACGGTATACCTCCAAGAGGGTTTTATTTACATCTCGTCATGGTACATATACCTACCAAATTTCGTAAATTTAGGGGAAACGTGTCGTCGGGGCTACTCAATAGGGGGCGCTAGCGAGCCAATTTGCCACACCCGAGCACGAAACCCATATCAGATATTCATTTCACGCACGTCTGACACGTGTGCAAAATTTCAAAAAAAGTTCATTATCCCAAGCACCTCGTTTTCACGCTCAAAGACATAATAGAATAATAATAATAAGAATAATAATAAGAATAATAATAAGAATAATAATCATTTGAATTACAATAGGTCCTCGGACCGACTTTGTCGGTGCTCGGGCCCTAATAATAATAATCATTTGAAATACAATAGGTCCTCGGACCGACTTTGTCGGTGCTCGGGCCCTAATAATCATTTGAAATACAATAGGTCCTCGGACCGACTTTGTCGGTGCTCGGGCCCTAATAATAATAATAAGAATAATAATCATTTGAATTACAATAGGTCCTCGGACCGACTTTGTCGGTGCTCGGGCCCTAATAATCATTTGAAATACAATAGGTCCTCGGACCGACTTTGTCGGTGCTCGGGCCCTAATAATCATTTGAAATACAATAGGTCCTCGGACCGACTTTGTCGGTGCTCGGGCCCTAATAATCATTTGAAATACAATAGGTCCTCGGACCGACTTTGTCGGTGCTTGGGCCCTAATAATTAAAGCTGCAAGCAGCGATGATCGGGCCCTCGCCCACGCGCGCACGTCGGGGGAACGCGCACGTCGGGGCACGTACATGTCTTCAGGGCAAGACTCATATAAAACATGTCAAATTTGGGGAAGACTGGACAATGTACAGCCAATTTACAACAACTTCCTGTTTCCTGTAGGGGGCGCTATGACTATCACGCATAATACCACATATATGTCTTCAGGCCTGGTCCATTATCCAGCTTGTGATGTTTGGAGCAGATTGGACTATGTAAAGTCAAGTAACAACAGCCTCCTGTTTTTTGGCGAAGAAGCTTTTTCGCCGCCACGCCATGGCAACACGGTTCGATAACTTTTTGATCTTTTGATAACTTTTCATCCCAAAGGTCTTAAGATACTACTGACCAAATTTGAGGTAGATGTGATTCATTTCTGAGGCAGAGTACATCAACGTGTAAAACATGATATTTCCTGTTACCACTAGGTGGCGCTATGACTGCGAGTAAAAATTTGCATGTGGATGGTGTCAGACTGGGACTTTTATCAGGCATGAGAAATTTTGAGCATATAGGTTAATGTACGACAAAGTTACAACAACTTCCTGTTTCTTGGCGAAGGCGCTTTTTCGCCGCCACGCCACGGCAATATGGTTTGATAACTTTTTGATCTTTTGATAAGTTTTCATCCCAAAGGTCTTAAGATACTACTGACCAAGTTTGAGGTAGATGTGATTAATTTCTGAGGCAGAGTACATCAATGTGTAAAACATGATATTTCCTGTTACCACTAGGTGGCGCTATGACTGCGAGTCAAAATTTGCATATGGATGTTGTCAGACAGGGACCTTCATCAGGCATGAGAAATTTGGAGCATATAGGTTAATGTACGACAAAGTTACAACAACTTCCTGTTTCTTGGCGAAAGGCGCTTTTTCGCCGCCACGCCACGGCAACATAGTTCGATAACTTTTTGATCTTTGAGTAACTTTTCATCCCAAAGGTCTTAAGATACTACTGACCAAATTTGAAGTTGATCGGGTTAAATCTCTAGGAGGAGTTCGTTAAAGTACAGCGCCTGGATATGGTAAAAAAACGCCATAAAATCCAATATGGCCGACTTCCGGTTGGGTTTACGGTATACCTCCAAGAGGGTTTTATTTACGTCTCGTCATGGTACATATACCTACCAAATTTCGTAAATTTAGGGGAAACGTGTCGTCGGGGCTACTCAATAGGGGGCGCTAGCGAGCCAATTTGCCACACCCGAGCACGAAACCCATATCAGATATTTATTTCACGTACGTTTTATCTTGCATGAGAAATTTGGAGCAGATTGGTTACTATACGCCAAAGTTACAACAACTTCCTGTTTTTTGGCGATGAAGCTTTTTCGCCGCCACGCCACGGCAACATGGTTCGATAACTTTTTGATCTTTTGATAAGTTTTCTTCCCAAAGGTCTTAAGATACTACTGACCAAGTTTCAGGTAGATGTGATTAATTTCTGAGGCAGAGTACATCAATGTGTAAAACATGATATTTCCTGTTACCACTAGGTGGCGCTATGACTGTGAGTCAAAATTTGCATATGGATGTCGTCAGACAGGGACCTTTATCAGGCATGAGAAATTTGGAGCATATAGGTTAATGTACGACAAAGTTACAACAACTTCCTGTTTCTTGGCGAAAGGCGCTTTTTCGCCGCCACGCCACGGCAACATAGTTCGATAACTTTTTGATCTTTGAGTAACTTTTCATCCCAAGGGTCTTAAGATACTACTGACCAAATTTGAAGTTGATCGGGTTAAATCTCTAGGAGGAGTTCGTTAAAGTACAGCGCCTGGAAATGGTAAAAAAACGCCATAAAATCCAATATGGCCGACTTCCGGTTGGGTTTACGGTATACCTCCAAGAGGGTTTTATTTACATCTCGTCATGGTACATATACCTACCAAATTTCGTAAATTTAGGGGAAACGTGTCGTCGGGGCTACTCAATAGGGGGCGCTAGCGAGCCAATTTGCCACACCCGAGCACGAAACCCATATCAGATATTCATTTCACGCACGTCTGACACGTGTGCAAAATTTCAAAAAAAGTTCATTATCCCAAGCACCTCGTTTTCACGCTCAAAGACATAATAGAATAATAATAATAAGAATAATAATAAGAATAATAATAATAAGAATAATAATCATTTGAATTACAATAGGTCCTCGGACCGACTTTGTCGGTGCTCGGGCCCTAATAATAATCATTTGAATTACAATAGGTCCTCGGACCGACTTTGTCGGTGCTCGGGCCCTAATTAAAGCTGCAAGCAGCGATGATCGGGCCCTTGCCCACGCGCGCACGTCGGGGGAACGCGCACGTCAGGGCACGTACATGTCTTCAGGGCAAGACTCTTATAAAACATGTCAAATTTGGGGAAGATTGGACAATGTATAGCCAATTTACAACAACTTCCTGTTTCCTGTAGGGGGCGCTATGACTATCACGCATAATACCACATATATGTCTTCAGGCCTGGTCCATTATCCAGCTTGTGAAGTTTGGAGCAGATTGGACTATGTAAAGTCAAGTAACAACAGCCTCCTGTTTTTTGGCGAAGAAGCTTTTTCGCCGCCACGCCACGGCAACACGGTTCGATAACTTTTTGATCTTTTGATAAGTTTTCATCCCAAAGGTCTTAAGATACTACTGACCAAATTTGAGGTAGATGTGATTAATTTCTGAGGCAGAGTACATCAACGTGTAAAACATGATATTTCCTGTTACCACTAGGTGGCGCTATGACTGCGAGTAAAAATTTGCATATGGATGGTGTCAGACAGGGACTTTTATCAGGCATGAGAAATTTTGAGCATATAGGTTAATGTACGACAAAGTTACAACAACTTCCTGTTTCTTGGCGAAGAAGCTTTTTCGCCGCCACGCCACGGCAATATGGTTCGATAACTTTTTGATCTTTTGATAAGTTTTCATCCCAAAGGTCTTAAGATACTACTGACCAAGTTTCAGGTATATGTGATTAATTTCTGAGGCAGAGTACATCAATGTGTAAAACATGATATTTCCTGTTACCACTAGGTGGCGCTATGACTGTGAGTCAAAATTTGCATATGGATGTTGTCAGACAGGGACCTTTATCAGGCATGAGACATTTGGAGCATATAGGTTAATGTACGACAAAGTTACAACAACTTCCTCTTTGTTGGCGAAAGGCGCTTTTTCGCCGCCACGCCACGGCAACATAGTTCGATAACTTTTTGATCTTTGAGTAACTTTTCATCCCAAAGGTCTTAAGATACTACTGACCAAATTTGAAGTTGATCGGGTTAAATCTCTAGGAGGAGTTCGTTAAAGTACAGCGCCTGGATATGGTAAAAAAACGCCATAAAATCCAATATGGCCGACTTCCGGTTGGGTTTACGGTATACCTCCAAGAGGGTTTTATTTACGTCTCATCATGGTACATATACCTACCAAATTTCGTAAATTTAGGGGAAACGTGTCATCGGGGCTACTCTATAGGGGGCGCTAGCGAGCCAATTTGCCACACCCGAGCACGAAACCCATATCAGATATTTATTTCACACACGTCTGACACGTGTGCAAAATTTCAAAACGCGTTCATTATCCCAAGCACCTCGTTTTCACGCGCAAAGACAAGGAAGAATAATAATAATAATAATAATAATTAAAGCTGCAAGCAGCGATGATCGGGCCCTCGCCCACGCGCGCACGTCGGGGGAACGCGCACGTCGGGGCACGTACATGTCTTCAGGGCAAGACTCTTATAAAACATGTCAAATTTGGGGAAGATTGGACAATGTACAGCCAATTCACAACAACTTCCTGTTTCCTGTAGGGGGCGCTATGACTATCACGCATAATACCACATATATGTCTTCAGGCCTGGTCCATTATCCAGCTTGTGAAGTTTGGAGCAGATTGGACTATGTAAAGTCAAGTAACAACAGCCTCCTGTTTCTTGGCGAAAGGCGCTTTTTCGCCGCCACGCCACGGCAACATAGTTCGATAACTTTTTGATCTTTTGATAAGTTTTCATCCCAAAGGTCTTAAGATACTACTGAGCAAGTTTCAGGTAGATGTGATTAATTTCTGAGGCAGAGTACATCAATGTGTAAAACATGATATTTCCTGTTACCACTAGGTGGCGCTATGACTGTGAGTCAAAATTTGCATATGGATGTCGTCAGACAGGGACCTTTATCAGGCATGAGAAATTTGGAGCATATAGGTTAATGTACGTCAAAGTTACAACAACTTCCTGTTTCTTGGCGAAAGGCGCTTTTTCGCCGCCACGCCACGGCAACATAGCTCGATAACTTTTTGATCTTTGAGTAACTTTTCATCCCAAAGGTCTTAAGATACTACTGACCAAATTTGAAGTTGATCGGGTTAAATCTCTAGGAGGAGTTCGTTAAAGTACAGCGCCTGGAAATGGTAAAAAAAACGCCATAAAATCCAATATGGCCGACTTCCGGTTGGGTTTACGGTATACCTCCAAGAGGGTTTTATTTACGTCTCATCATGGTACATATACCTACCAAATTTCGTAAATTTAGGGGAAACGTGTCGTCGGGGCTACTCAATAGGGGGCGCTAGCGAGCCAATTTGCCACACCCGAGCACGAAACCCATATCAGATATTTATTTCACGTACGTTTTATCTTGCATGAGAAATTTGGAGCAGATTGGTTACTATACGCCAAAGTTACAACAACTTCCTGTTTTTTGGCGATGAAGCTTTTTCGCCGCCACGCCACGGCAACATGGTTCGATAACTTTTTGATCTTTTGATAAGTTTTCTTCCCAAAGGTCTTAAGATACTACTGACCAAGTTTCAGGTAGATGTGATTAATTTCTGAGGCAGAGTACATCAATGTGTAAAACATGATATTTCCTGTTACCACTAGGTGGCGCTATGACTGCGAGCCAAAATTTGCATATGGATGGTGTCAGAGAGGGACTTTTATCAGGCATGAGAAATTTGGAGCATATAGGTTAATGTACGACAAAGTTACAACAACTTCCTGTTTCTTGGCGAAAGGCGCTTTTTCGCCGCCACGCCACGGCAACATAGTTCGATAACTTTTTGATCTTTGAGTAACTTTTCATCCCAAAGGTCTTAAGATACTACTGACCAAATTTGAAGTTGATCGGGTTAAATCTCTAGGAGGAGTTCGTTAAAGTACAGCGCCTGGATATGGAGAAAAACGCCATAAAATCCAATATGGCCGACTTCCGGTTGGGTTTACGGTATACCTCCAAGAGGGTTTTATTTACGTCTCATCATGGTACATATACCTACCAAATTTTGTAAATTTAGGAGAAACGTGTCGTCGGGGCTACTCAATAGGGGGCGCTAGCGAGCCAATTTGCCACACCCGAGCACGAAACCCATATCAGATATTCATTTCACGCACGTCTGACACGTGTGCAAAATTTCAAAAAAAGTTCATTATCCCAAGCACCTCGTTTTCACGCTCAAAGACATAATAGAATAATAATAATAAGAATAATAATAATCATTTGAAATACAATAGGTCCTCGGACCGACTTTGTCGGTGCTCGGGCCCTAATAATAATAATCATTTGAAATACAATAGGTCCTCGGACCGACTTTGTCGGTGCTCGGGCCCTAATAATAATAATTAAAGCTGCAAGCAGCGATGATCGGGCCCTCGCCCACGCGCGCACGTCGGGGGAACGCGTACGTCGGGGCACGTACATGTCTTCAGGGCAAGACTCTTATAAAACATGTCAAATTTGGGGAAGATTGGACAATGTACAGCCAATTTACAACAACTTCCTGTTTCCTGTAGGGGGCGCTATGACTATCACGCATAATTCCACATATATGTCTTCAGGCCTAGTCCATTTTCCAGATTGTGAAGTTTGGAGCAGATTGGACTATGTAAAGTCAAGTAACAACAACCTCCTGTTTCTTGGCGAAGAAGCTTTTTCGCCGCCACGCCACGGCAACATGGTTCGATAACTTTCTGATCTTTTGATAAGTTTTCATCACAAAGGTCTTAAGATACTACTGACCAAGTTTGAGGTAGATGTGATTAATTTCTGAGGCAGAGTACATCAACGTGTAAAACATGATATTTCCTGTTACCACTAGGTGGCGCTATGACTGTGAGTCAAAATTTGCATATGGATGTTGTCAGACTTGGACCTTTATCAGGCATGAGAAATTTGGAGCATATAGGTTAATGTACGACAAAGTTACAACAACTTCCTGTTTCTTGGCGAAAGGCGCTTTTTCGCCGCCACGCCACGGCAACATAGTTCGATAACTTTTTGATCTTTGAGTAACTTTTCATCCCAAAGGTCTTAAGATACTACTGACCAAATTTGAAGTTGATCGGGTTAAATCTCTAGGAGGAGTTCGTTAAAGTACAGCGCCTGGAAATGGTAAAAAAACGCCATAAAATCCAATATGGCCGACTTCCGGTTGGGTTTACGGTATACCTCCAAGAGGGTTTTATTTACGTCTCGTCATGGTACATATACCTACCAAATTTCGTAAATTTAGGGGAAACGTGTCGTCGGGGCTACTCAATAGGGGGCGCTAGCGAGCCAATTTGCCACACCCGAGCACGAAACCCATATCAGATATTTATTTCACGTACGTTTTATCTTGCATGAGAAATTTGGAGCAGATTGGTTACTATACGCCAAAGTTACAACAACTTCCTGTTTTTTGGCGATGAAGCTTTTTCGCCGCCACGCCACGGCAACATGGTTCGATAACTTTTTGATCTTTTGATAAGTTTTCTTCCCAAAGGTCTTGAGATACTACTGACCAAGTTTCAGGTAGATGTGATTAATTTCTGAGGCAGAGTACATCAATGTGTAAAACATGATATTTCCTGTTACCACTAGGTGGCGCTATGACTGTGAGTCAAAATTTGCATATGGATGTCGTCAGACAGGGACCTTTATCAGGCATGAGAAATTTGGAGCATATAGGTTAATGTACGACAAAGTTACAACAACTTCCTGTTTCTTGGCGAAAGGCGCTTTTTCGCCGCCACGCCACGGCAACATAGTTCGATAACTTTTTGATCTTTGAGTAACTTTTCATCCCAAAGGTCTTAAGATACTACTGACCAAATTTGAAGTTGATCGGGTTAAATCTCTAGGAGGAGTTCGTTAAAGTACAGCGCCTGGAAATGGTAAAAAAACGCCATAAAATCCAATATGGCCGACTTCCGGTTGGGTTTACGGTATACCTCCAAGAGGGTTTTATTTACGTCTCGTCATGGTACATACACCTACCAAATTTCGTAAATTTAGGGGAAACGTGTCGTCGGGGCTACTCAATAGGGGGCGCTAGCGAGCCAATTTGCCACACCCGAGCACGAAACCCATATCAGATATTCATTTCACGCACGTCTGACACGTGTGCAAAATTTAAAAAAAAGTTCATTATCCCAAGCACCTCGTTTTCACGCTCAAAGACATAATAGAATAATAAGAATAATAAGAATAATTAAAGCTGCAAGCAGCGATGATCGGGCCCTCGCCCACGCGCGCACGTCGGGGGAACGCGCACGTCGGGGCACGTACATGTCTTCAGGGCAAGACTCTTATAAAACATGTCAAATTTGGGGAAGACTGGACAATGTACAGCCAATTTACAACAACTTCCTGTTTCCTGTAGGGGGCGCTATGACTATCACGCATAATACCACATATATGTCTTCAGGCCTGGTCCATTATCCAGCTTGTGAAGTTTGGAGCAGATTGGACTATGTAAAGTCAAGTAACAACAGCCTCCTGTTTCTTGGCGAAAGGCGCTTTTTCGCCGCCACGCCACGGCAACATAGTTCGATAACTTTTTGATCTTTTGATAAGTTTTCATCCCAAAGGTCTTAAGATACTACTGACCAAGTTTCACGTAGATGTGATTAATTTCTGAGGCAGAGTACATCAATGTGTAAAACATGATATTTCCTGTTACCACTAGGTGGCGCTATGACTGTGAGTCAAAATTTGCATATGGATGTCGTCAGACAGGGACCTTTATCAGGCATGAGAAATTTGGAGCATATAGGTTAATGTACGTCAAAGTTACAACAACTTCCTGTTTCTTGGCGAAAGGCGCTTTTTCGCCGCCACGCCACGGCAACATAGTTCGATAACTTTTTGATCTTTGAGTAACTTTTCATCCCAAAGGTCTTAAGATACTACTGACCAAATTTGAAGTTGATCGGATTAAATCTCTAGGAGGAGTTCGTTAAAGTACAGCGCCTGGAAATGGTAAAAAAACGCCATAAAATCCAATATGGCCGACTTCCGGTTGAGTTTACGGTATACCTCCAAGAGGGTTTTATTTACGTCTCGTCATGGTACATATACCTACCAAATTTCGTAAATTTAGGGGAAACGTGTCGTCGGGGCTACTCAATAGGGGGCGCTAGCGAGCCAATTTGCCACACCCGAGCACGAAACCCATATCAGATATTTATTTCACGTACGTTTTATCTTGCATGAGAAATTTGGAGCAGATTGGTTACTATACGCCAAAGTTACAACAACTTCCTGTTTCTTGGCGATGAAGCTTTTTCGCCGCCACGCCACGGCAATATGGTTCGATAACTTTTTGATCTTTTGATAAGTTTTCATCCCAAAGGTCTTAAGATACTACTGACCAAGTTTCAGGTAGATGTGATTAATTTCTGAGGCAGAGTACATCAATGTGTAAAACATGATATTTCCTGTTACCACTAGGTGGCGCTATGACTGTGAGTCAAAATTTGCATATGGATGTTGTCAGACAGGGACCTTTATCAGGCATGAGACATTTGGAGCATATAGGTTAATGTACGACAAAGTTACAACAACTTCCTGTTTCTAGGCGAAAGGCGCTTTTTCGCCGCCACGCCACGGCAACATAGTTCGATAACTTTTTGATCTTTGAGTAACTTTTCATCCCAAAAGTCTTAAGATACTACTGACCAAATTTGAAGTTGATCGGGTTAAATCTCTAGGAGGAGTTCGTTAAAGTACAGCGCCTGGATATGGTAAAAAAACGCCATAAAATCCAATATGGCCGACTTCCGGTTGGGTTTACGGTATACCTCCAAGAGGGTTTTATTTACGTCTCATCATGGTACATATACCTACCAAATTTCGTAAATTTAGGAGAAACGTGTCGTCGGGGCTACTCAATAGGGGGCGCTAGCGAGCCAATTTGCCACACCCGAGCACGAAACCCATATCAGATATTCATTTCACGCACGTCTGACACGTGTGCAAAATTTCAAAAAAGTTCATTATCCCAAGCACCTCGTTTTCACGCTCAAAGACATAATAGAATAATAATAATAAGAATAATAATAATCCTTTGAAATACAATAGGTCCTCGGACCGACTTTGTCGGTGCTCGGGCCCTAATAATCATTTGAAATACAATAGGTCCTCGGACCGACTTTGTCGGTGCTCGGGCCCTAATAATAATAATAATAATAATAATAATAATAAGAATAATAATCATTTGAAATACAATAGGTCCTCGGACCGACTTTGTCGGTGCTCGGGCCCTAATTAAAAAAATTAAAAATAAAAACAAAAATAAGTATAAGTTGTGAAACTTCAATGTCAGTGGTATCCATTTTTTCTATATAAATTAAAAAAGGTCTCCATATAGAATACAATTTCTGAGCACACCAGCGAATCTTCTCCAATACCAAATGATGTATGAGATCTTTAATCCACATCCTAAAGGCTGGAGGATACTTCTCCTTCTATTTAAGAAGTAGAAGTCGTCTAGCTAAGAGAGATGCAAAAGCTTTCATATTCTTTGCCTGGCGACTTAGATATATATCTTGTGGTAGTACTCCAAATACTGCAGTAATAGCAGAAGGTTCTATGGGTACTTCCAAAACATCTGAAAAGGTTTTAAATATTGACAGCCAGAAACTATTTAGTTTTGGACAAAACCAGAACAGATGTGAAAGGGTGGCTGGAGCTCGCCTGCATCGGTCACACATTGGGTCGATACTGGGCGTGAACTTAACTAACTTCACTTTAGACCAGTGAAGGCGATGTAAAACCTTGAACTGAATAATTGTATGTCGTAAACAAATTGAAGAGGAGTGTATCCTATCTAAAGCTTTCGTCCAAACCTCATCAGAAAACTCTGTGGCGGTATTTGACAAGTTGGGATAGAGAATGTGTTGCCACTACATAGTATGCAGTTGAATGTGAAAGATTTCTCCTTCTCGTGACATTCTACACTACTGCATTGGAAAATAAACCGCATACTATAGCAGAAGATTTACCATCAAAACACAGTAATCGATACAAACAGAGGCTCCGTTTCAGTACGGGCAGAAAGAGATATGCAGATCTCTCATTTGAATGACAACAGAAGCGTGACACAGTCAGTCCGAGAAGGGTTTCCTGGTGCAGCACAGGAGGGGTTTGATGTGTGTGTGTGTGTGTGCGTGTGTGTGTGTGCGTGTGTGGGTGTGTGTGTGCGCTCACCCCACCCGCCACTGCAGTGCGATTCCCCTCTCTCCCAGCAGCGTTCATAAACCCACACTGCAGAACAGAGCGGGCCTGGCTCTGCATACCAATCAAAGAGGGCGAGAGACAGACAGATAGAGGAACAGAGAGAGAGAGAGAGATAGAGCTGCTACAACACTGAGAGACGAAGAGCAAGAGATGAAAGGGAAGAAGCACCTCTCCCCACTGCTCTCTCTCCGTCTCTCCTCGTTTTCACCTCCGCAGTCAGCTTGTCATCCCGCCTGGCCAAGCAGGTTACGGCTCTGAAGCTTCATACAAAGGGATTCTCCTTCCCAGGCTTTCCCCCTGCTGAGGGAGGAGGAGGAGGAGGAGGAGGAGGGCAGGTGGAGGCAGGTAGCTGCAGACGCCTGGTCAGGTGGTGCAACACGGCTCAGCTTTGTCTTGATAACAATATTGATTGCTTCTAAAAATGGACGCATTGATTGGAGCTCAGGGAGAGTGTCTGGTGTAAGGGGGGGGGGGGGGAGAATGGGCCTCGGGCACAAAGCATATTCAGAGAGGCTCTGGAATAATGACTTGCTTAATTTGTTTTATTTGGCCATGTGAGAACAATGTTGTTTAAATCTGGGTGGTATCAGACACCTGAGAAATGCAGGTTTAAAGAGGACCTGTTGTGCTCATTTTCAGGTTCATACTGTATTTTGCGTTTCTACAAGAACATGTTTACAAGCTTTAATGTTTAAAAAACATATATTTTTCTCATACCGACTGTGCTGCGGCACCTCTTTTCACCCTCTGTCTGAAACGCTCTGTTTGAGCTCCTGCCCCGCCCCTCCCGAAAAGCCCAGCCTGCTCTGATTGGTCAGCTGGCCCACTCTGTTGTGATTGGTCGACCGAACCAAACTCTTCGGACTCTGCTCCAGCTCCACTCTAACTAGCTTTGTTTGAGGGCGTGTCAAACTAGTCGCTACAGGCAGGTATTATGCAAATATGTTACTTGGTGACATCACCACGATATGGAAGAAAAGGCGAGAGTTGAATCAAGGCGTTTCAGGCAGTTCAGGAGCAGTGTTTCTGTGGGGGAGAGGAACTCCCTTTGGCGTGGACTTTGTAACTTTACAGACCGTTTACATTCACAAAAAACTATATAACATACTAAAGAAAAGGGAGAAAGCACAAAAGCATAATAGGTCCCCTTTAATATTCTTTTACTAGAGCTCCAGTGAAAACGTAACGCGAACCAACACAAGGTTTTATGGGCAGAAGGAGATGGATGTTGACATTTGATAGCCGGCAGTTTTTCATGCTTGGGAAGCCTAGAACAATAATCAGTCAAGGGTAAACTTCAGTCTGGACTGCAGCAGACATTTCTTCATGTTTCTGGTATGAAAACCAGAGAAGGTGGATACACGTCCATCATGCTTGGCTGAAGGACTGTTTTGACCACTGCTGTCAAAATCTTTAACCTGACGGGTTCAAGTCCCACAGGGTTAGAAAAAAATTGTTTTCAATGAATTTGCAACTTGAGAGTTCATGTAACTTTTGTTTACAAGCCTCGGTCGGCTCGTGCTCTAAGCAAGCCAAGTACAAAAATTAGTGCCACAGTGTCCTCCCTCTACTGTGTCCATTGTTTTCTTATATTGGCGCACGTTGGAGTGCATTATTGCATTTATGACATAGAAGTGTTGTCCGAGTTTGTTTGTCGGTTTAAACTATTTTCATGCATCCTTAGCTGTGGCCGGAGGCATAAAAGTGAGAGCCGTGTTCGCGTGATTGCAATATCTCAGGAACACCTGGAAGGATATTTCTTCAAATTTGGCACCACTTGAACTCAAGGATGAACTGATTAGATTTTGGTGGTCAAGGCTCACTGTGACCTCACAAATGGTGTTTCCCAGACCAAATAGGCTCTGTGGAAACAGTTTCAAGAACCAAACTCTAACCAGTAGAACACAGCTTAAGTCAGACCAAAGTTGCTCAGTTATACCTGTGTTTGAACCAGGTTGCAACCTCCAGGTCTGAAAAGTGAAGCCAATACTGAAGTGCTTTAAACTTGCATTCTTTCTAACAGCCAGCAGGGGGCGACTCCTCTGGTTGCTAAAAGAAGTCTGATTGTATAGAAGTCTATGAGAAAATGAACCTACTTCTCTCTTGATTTATTACCTCAGTAAACATTGTAAACATGAGTTTATGGTCTCAATCTCTAGTTTCAAGTCTTCTTCAATACAGCATGATGTTCATTTAGTGAATTATGGTCCCATTTAGAGTCAGATAGACCATAAAGCAGGGGATGCTTTAGGGCTTGGCTACCCTGTGATTGACAGGTCATTACCACACCGTTGTCTGGTCCGGGAGTTGTCCGTGTTTTTGTCTTAGAACTTGAATCCTTTCACAGTGTGTTTCAGTTCACGAAAGTTAATTGTAATATTTTGATCGCCTAAAAATTCCTTATTCATCGTTGGGTTGTACTTGGCTCCATCCTCTTGTGTCATTTCTGGTTCCAAAAAACAAAGATGGCGACGGCCAAAATGCCAAACTCGAGGCTTCAAAACGGCAGTCCACAAACCACTGGGTGATGTCACGGTGACTACGTCCACTTCTTATATACAATCTATGGTTTAGGCACTTTCTATAGGCCAAGACCTAGCTGCATGTCAGATTCACCAGTTTCCTTATAGTAGTACAGATGTAAATGAAGGAAATTGAGAGAAAGGTATTCGATACATACTTCGGGGAAGCTCCAAGGCACTGGTTCAGATACACAGGACAATTGGGTGCTAATCAAAGTCTCTGATTTTGATTCTTACCACGATAAATTGCTTTTATTTCCTGATTCTCACTTGACCTCAGACTCATCCCTATTCATGCTTTGGTGCTGCGCAGCCCAGCAAAGCTAGTCTTTCAGATTTAACCTTGAGAACCAGCACAGAGACATTTCCATGTGGAGACACTTCCCATTAAAACTTTATATCAGGCACCAAAGTATCTCATAAAGAGGCATGAAAAGGAGAGTGTTGCACTGTGCATTAGCATTGTGTCCAAATGCTCCGACACGTTTCAGAGAAGAGAGGAAAGAGAGTGCTTCTGTTGGGGTTTGGTGTCGAGAGGCATTAGCTGAAGGTGCTCTTTAGTTTGTGGGTTTCAGTTAATGAAATGGAGGGCTTGAGGGCATTCTCAAATTAAGAAGCTTTTATTTCAAAAGAAGGTCAAATTCATTAAAAAGAATATATTAGTTTTGGCATCAGACAAAAATTGTATGAAAACTAAAGATGTAATACAAATAGAAATGATACAATACATTCATGACAATAAAAGGCACATCTGTATTGGAGTGTGTCATCCAATGTGAGGTGAGAACTTATAAAGATGTATCCTTGAACCTGCCTTCAAAACAAAAGTACAGTTTGCTCTCTACAGGATGCACTTTCGTCATCAGGTGAGATTGAGATGGCCGAATTGGGCAATCACACTTTACCCAGTCGGTGGGAGAAGTGAGTGGAGTTCAGCAGTAGAATGACCCGTCTCCTAAGTCGGACTTGAAAGGATGTGATTGTGACTGGTCGGTGCCAACCGGAGAGTCCACGTTACAACAACGATCATCTGATCAAGGTAGAAAAAGGTGAAAACGTTTTCTCCTCAGCACAGGAAGAATGCCATCCCAAAATAAGTGGCAGACATTTGCTTCACTGGCAAATACATTCACTCTTTTTTATTTTCTGATTAAACCTACAATATAAATTGCGAAACAGAGCAATAGCAAAAATGTTCAGCTATCTAAAATTTCAAATGTAAACTAAAGAAAAACAACCCTGACTTAATCCCAACAGGTGAAAGTCCAAGACACTCCTGCTGTTTTAAATTACATTTCAACCCACAGCTGATTCAACTCATTATCACCCATTTTCTCTAGGTTGTTGAGAGGCATTTAGGGATATGCAGGAAATCATCGAATAAATGAAAAGTAGGCCATGATGGTTTAGAGAAAGGGGAACAACAACACAAAGATTTTGTCTCTATTTGCGTACTTCTGTACTTAAACTTGCTAGTTTGAGTGCATAAGTGTGTTCACACCGACAAGTATGGAAAAATGCAGTGCAATATGAGTAGCCGAATGGTATTCAACGGCCGCCATCTTTGCTACGTAGTGGAAGGGGAGGTTCCAGCAGCGGTTGCGGTTGCAGTTACGGTTACAGTTCGCCGATGTTCGCACTATACAAATGTAAGTTAAGTACCACTATACTATTGTCGGATAGAAGCCATCGGTATTGTTTATTGGGTTAATTTAGTCAGTCTGAAATGATTTGGTACCGCAAACGATAACGTTGCTAGTTAGTTAGCTTGCTAACAGCGGCGATCATCATTTCACATCATCATTTCACGGCTGTTGCACACCAGCCGTGTTCAATTTGAGACAGCATTACCCTCTCTCAAAATTCATGAACTAACTAAGTACACATAATGTACACAGTGTACTACATGAAAATGTACTAATGTAAGTGTCTGAATTGAGACACACTTTCAAAGCCCTGACACACCAAGCTGACGGTCGGCCGTTGGACAGTTTAGGGCCGTCCCGCACTCCGTCGGCTCTACTCAGCCCATGTCGGAGTTTTTTTGGCCGATTCAGCATGTTGAATAGGCCATAATAACGTATCATAACCACAGTTTACATATCCGCAATCCTCTGTCTTCTGGTTTCACTTTTTGAATGATGAATACAGACTACCGCTACCTGCTGTTGCGGAGAGTTATTTCATCTCATGCAGGCACAGAACATACATGCTAACTGGCCATCGGTTGTAGTCTTTGCTGTGTGTTAAAGAACAACTTGTCGGCCAAGACAAAGGCACAGCAGTCGACCTTCTTCGCCGTTAGTTCTTTGATGTTGACTTGGTGTGTCTGGGCAATAAGGTGGCTCTGTGAGGCAATGCTTTGAGCTAAATGATAACGTCATCATGCTAACATATTCACAATGACAATGCTAACATAGTGATGTTTAGCAGGTATAATGTTTACCATGTTCACTGTCTTAGTATGTTAGCATGCTAACATTTGCTAATTAGCACTGAACACAAAGTGCAGCTGATGGGAATATCATTAGTTTTGCAGATATTTGGTCATAAACCAAAGTATTTGACAAATTAATAATCTCGATAATTCATCCTGAAGAGGACATGAATGTCTGTACCAAATTTAATGGCTATCCAATAGTTGTTCCGATATTTTAGTGGTGGACCAACTGACCTATCAACTTTGCGAAAAAATCATATCTATGTACACAAGATGCTTGGCGTTCAAGTGGTTAAGTTGTGAGAGCACCACTGGTAAACAACGGCAATATTAATGTTAATGTAGGCGTCTAGAAGCCACAGATTTAGCAAGCTAGCAAACGGGAAACATAATGCAGGAAATGCAAAGGCATAATGACAGAAGAAAAAGATGAGGCCATTGAGAATATGAACATTTTTCTCAGACATATTAAATAATTATGAAGAAAAATATAATATGCGACTAAAATTACAATATATTAACTTATAATGCACCGAAAAATGAACTTCCAAGGCCTCCACCATTTCTGACAACGTCAACAAACACGTCACAGCTTGTGAACTCAGAGCTTTCATACATTTTCCACTTACTAGGTTGTGAATACCACAAGAGGGGTACATATGGACTCTTCTCGTGAACAAGGTAAACGCGACCCAATTTGAAGGCACCATTTGCCACTGTGGTTAAGATAATGTGACTGCCTATCTGAACACATACTCATCACTGACAGTCAATACAGACATGTTTTCTGCAGTGCTGCTGCTGCAGTCTCTCTCCACTCTCAGGAAGATTTCTTTGTAAAATGGTGGACCATGAATATTGGTTGCATGCCGAGTGGGGACACATCTGCCGTGGTTTCCATTGCATGTGCTGCAAACGGAAACAGGGGTGTAACTAAAGCATTATCTCCATGCTTGCGTGTCTCCTTTCCCTTGGAGATGGACACTGGGTGTGGCTCAGCACTAACCAACCATGGGTGTTGTATCATCCTTTGCCAATCAAGCGTCTGCCCTTGGAACAAGGCGATAAATCTGTGGGGATCCTCTCTGTTAGTAGATAACACTGTCATGTCAGACGGCGAAGGAGAAAATGAGGTGAGATAAAAACGCTGCTTTCCAATTCATTTGGCCTGTAGCAAAGCTACTCAAATTGTTGGGGGGGGCGAATGATTTAAACTCCCTCGGCACTGAGATCATTCTGTCGTTTTAGCTGTAGAAATGGTCATTATCACAGCAAAGACTCGGGGGAAGCCACCGTCTGAGCAGATGAAATGGGTTCTGTTACTGCTATTAGTGCGTTTCAAACTGCCTTTGAGTTACTCAGGAGAAAAAGGTTAATTTATCCTATTGATTGACTCGCCAACAACAGTAATTCTAATCATTACTTGTGAGTGAGCTCCATCATCAATTATCCACGGCAATTCTGCAATCTACTGTGTGCGGTGAATTTTTATTAGGGCTGTCAATCGATTAAAATATTTAATCACGATTAATCGTATGATTGTACATAGTTAATCGGAATTAATCGCAAATTATTCGCACATTTTTTTAGGGAGATTTGTCAAGTATTTAATACTCTTATCAACATGGGAGTGGGCAAATATGCTGCTTTGTGCAAATGTATGTATACATATATTATTATATATTAGTATTAGGGCTGTCAAAGTTAACACTATAACAACGTGTTAGCGCAAATTCGTTTAAACACCACTAATTTCTTTAAACGCATTAACGCAACTCTCAATTTTTAGCTTGAAGCGGGCTCAGTTTAAAGCTAGAGTGAAGATACTGGCAATATAATGAAACTAGAAAAACCTAAAGAATCATGGAATCATACTAGCTTGTCAGGAAGGAGGCTAAATAACGCTCCGAACTTACGCTCAATTTATGCGAGGAAAAGCTGTCATGGCCATTTAAAGGGGTCCATTGACCTCTGACCTCCAGATATCTGAATGTAAATGGGTGGTATGGGTACCCACAAGTCTCCCCTTATCAGACATTGAGCATATTGTTTTATGCTAAATGCAGTACCTGTGAGGGTTTCTGGACAATATCTGTCATTGTTTTGTGTTGATAATTGATTTCCAATAATAAATATATACATACATTTGCATAAAGCAGCATATTTGTCCACTCCCATGTTGATAAGAGTATTAAATACTTGACAAATCTTCCTTTAAGGTGCATTTTGAACAGATAAAAAATGTATTTGCGATTAACTATGGACAATCATGCAATTAATCGTGATTAAATATTTCAATTGATTGACAGCCCTAATTAGTATATATTATTGGAAATCAATTAACAACACAAAACAATGACAGATATTGTCCAGAAACCCTCACAGGTACTGCATTTAGCATAAAACAATATGCTCCAATCATAACATGGCAAACTGCAGCCCAACAGGCAACAACAGCTGTCAGTGTGTCAGTGTGCTGACTTGACTATGACTTGACCCAAACTGCATGTGATTATCATAAAGTGGGCATGTCTGTAAAGGGGAGACTCGTGGGTACCCATAGAACCCATTTACTTTCACATATCTGGAGGTCAGAGGTCAAGGGACCCCTTTGAAAATGGCCATGCCAGATTTTCCTCACCAAAATGTAGCGTAAGTTTGGAACGTTATTTAACCTCCTTGGCGACAAGCTAGTCTGACGTGGTTGGTACCGATGGATTCATCAGGTTTTCATAGTTTCATATGATACCAGTATCTTCACTCTAGCTTTAAAACTGAGCCGCTACAACCGAAAAATCACAAGTTGCTTTAATGCGTTAAAGAAATTAGTGGTGTTAAAACTATTATATTAGCTTTAACGTGTTATTATCATGTTAACAGCCCTAATTTTTACGTTTTGTTCTTTAATTTGAAATAAAAAAATGCAAAAAAACACTGCAAATATAGTAGCGTGATGGAAAAGCAGGTCGGATTTATCTTCCACTCCGTATATTCAGGATGCTGGAAGACGTCAATGGACAAGCGGTGAAATTACTCGGAAACAGAAAAATCAAAACATCTACTTCAATATGTCTTTGTGTTGATGCAAATGTGCCTTGACGTCCCATCAGCGCAGGCAGCAAACAGAACCCAACGCTTCCAACCGCTGATTGCATGTCAGTCCCCGTCAAGCAAAACTCAAGGCAATCAGCGGTGGCTGTCTCACTTTGCTGTGTGCATGAGTGCATGTGGGGGTGTGCAAAATAGAAAAGAACAACAGCGAACGGAGACAGAGAATTGCAATTATCTGTTTTTATATAATGTGGTAACAGCTGCTGCTGTTTAGAGCAGGGGAATGCCGTTTGTTTTAAGTAGAAATAATGATGATGCCCCAAGGTCTCTGACTTCCATCTTGAGTGTTACGCAACCCTGACTGAGATTGGATGTTTGATTCATGGAGCCCCGGATTACATAATTCAAATGCAGAATGGAAACTTTCATGTATATTTCATAAAATATCCATTATTTACTAAAGGAAGTTGGCTCTCTCTGTCTCTCATGCTGCTTTTTTGGAGTTAATGAGGGGAACATTGTCTCGGAGAAAGTGAGAAGAGTTTCCCGTAGCGTTACAGGAATCATACTCTCAGAACATTATTTGTCTTCAAAGACTATCGTGTGTGTAGACAAATAAGAGCTGTTGTCAGAGCTCCTGTCAGAAGATCATACTTTCTCCCTCTGCAAACAGCTAATCAACAGTGCATACACACTCCGATGAAAAAGACTGGCGAGGTCACCGCTACAAAGCAGCAGCATCCGCACATGCATACAAGAGAAATCCATTTTTGCGACTGCTTTCTTTTTTCTTTTTGCAGTTTCACGCTTGAGTTCAAACACACAGAGTGAGCGGCTGGGCTCCCGAGGGGCCGACACCACTGAATTAAATTCAGAGGCATGAAAGAGCGAAGGGGACAAGAGACTGCAAAACGCCTCTGAGGGAGGAAGTTGCTTACCACTTATGAGGCTAAAGTCAGAGATTACAGTGAGGAAATGCATCTGTGAACTGTAACAAACTGGTACGCGTAACACACTGCGTGTTGAGGTAATATCCAAGAAATATGTTCCAGGATGCAAAGACTTGTAGCTGTTTGTGTCGTCCTTTAAATGCAAATGTGACCCAGCGATAGAAGTCACAGAAACACACTTCACCTTGTGGCGGTACTGAGTTCCCCAGACTTTAGTTGTTCAGTCAGAAGACTGAAAAACTGTTCCCATCCACATAATAATATAAAATAAAATGCCTTCTTAATAATAATAATGAACAAATGCCTCTATATTAACAAACAATTAAGGAAACTGAAATATTGGTTTGTGTTTTTCCTTTTACCCTCCTTTAAAGTTTTCCCAAATAAAATACACTAAAAGAAATGGGTATAAAGGGTTTCATTGAAAATCAACAAATGAATAGAATACAAAAATACAGCCTGCAGGCATTAGGCTATTGTAAGGCAAGCCAGCTGTTGCACAAATAGCACCTAATCGTCCCAGTGCAGGTAACCTAATTGGTTGGCACTTAACTTGTTTCCCCAACTAGGAGTCAACACTCTCAACAAACAAAACACAAAGATCACAGAATCCCAAAAGGGCCCAAAACAGACCAGAGTTTCTGGTAAAGCTGATAACACATGTTGCATTGAGTGAAGGAGAGATCAGAATGACCCTCAGTGTGACCCTATGTTTCCCTCCTCTTTTAAGCCCTACAGAAAGGGCGTCTTTACACCCTGATTGGCCAAGAGGGGAATGCACCAAGCTGCTCTCAACTATCATTTAAGAGCCAGTCCCCACACCCTGCGCAACAGGTGAACTGAATAACCCTCTAATCACTCAGCAACTCAACCAAAAAAACACCAGGGAAAAGGGAAACAACAGCAAGCACCAGAGAATTGGCAGCTGCCACAACCTCCACAAAGGGATAATGCAAAGAAGGCAGGACTGGAAACAAGAACCGTAGGAGAAGCATTGTGGAAATGTGTCTTTAAATCAGAGAGCCAATTGGTTCAATTCCAGATCCATAAAGTAGATTTCAAGAGAGTCAAAAGATGCACTAAAAAATATTGTTTAAAGGAAATGACTCGTTCGTAGTGACTGAGGAATTTCGCCTCAGGCACCAAAAGTGCTAGACCCGGCCCGGTCCGATCCCCTCACTCACCTCTTGCTGCTGCTGTCTCTAGTGTGTGTGGATGAATGGATGAGGAGAGTATTTGTTGAGATATAGTCCGAAAAAAGTCTTGTTATCCCAAACAGAAGCACATGGCTAATTATTATACAAAATGATGTCATCACGGTCCTCATTTTTTTTCCTACCATGGCTAAGGCATGACCCTGATATTCTAACCCTAAACCAACTGATCTTCAACCTCACCAACCAATCCAACCAAGGAAGGCATTCAAGGCAAGGAGAGAGGAAGGTCCGATGATGTCATGCGTCATAATTAGCCGTGTGCTGTTTCATAACGGATGGGCCGACAGAACAACAGGCAGTCCCCCTGGAGGTGTGCCTTTTCGTCGTTTAATCCTTTCAGCTAATTGTTTTGGTTTTAAGGTCTACAACTTTAGTCTTACCACTCCTGTACAACTTGTTTCTAGTCAAAGTGAGCAGATGTTAAAGCTCTAATAAACCCACTGTACTCTACCTGCCCAGCACCAAATCACAGACAGGCAATGAACATAGTGGAGCATTTTAGCAGCTGAAAAGCCAAATATTCTTCTCAGGGGCTGGTGGATACCAAAACAGAGCTTGAAGCAAGACTGTTGATTAACTCTATCCCCAAGTAGCAATTAGATGCTAAAGTGTAGTGTAAAAGTAGCAGAAGTAGACAAGAAAACATACTCAGTAAATGTCATTTACACAGAAATACGTATCCAAAGCTTGGTAACATTAGCTAACATTAGCCACCATAAGCTAGTGGTCATACCAGACCTAGTAAGGCTGTAGCAGAAAAAACACTGAGTGTATTGGAAGGAACAAGGGTGTGTTTTATTGCTTAAAGGTCCCATATCGTGCTCATTTTCAGGTTCATACTTGTATTTTGTGTTTCTAATAGAACATGTATACATGCTGTAATGTTAAAAAAAAAACTTTATTTTCCTCACACTGTCTGCCTGAATATACCTGTATTTACCCTCTGTCTGAAACACTCCGTTTTAGCACATTTCGACGGAATTGCGACGAAATTGCAACAGAATTTCATTGCTAGGCAACGGCTTGGGTCCATGTGTACTTCCTGTCAGCTGATGACATTCACATACACTGCAACAGGAAATAAACTGGGACACATTTTTAATGTTTACGTTTAAATCTGTGTAAAGGGTCTAAATATTGTATATTTATGACATCACAGATGGACAGAAATCCTGACTGCTTGTTTCAATTGCAGAGTTTCTGAATACGGGCTGTGTGTATTTCCCTGTGGATTGAGCGTTTCGATACTTTCACAGTATTTATACAGGACTTAAGCCTGCTTTATAATAAAAAAAACATGAAATTTGATATGTTTTCTTCTTTCAAAAGTGTCATAGTCTTGCTTTAAAGGAGAGGGAACATTAGACTTAATTCACCTGGTTGGCAACAACACAATTGGCAACTGTTAGCCACATTACCTGATACCCGATACTGGTATCGGTATCAGTGCATCCCTAATAATAAAGATTGTGTCAATTGCATAACCCTGACTGTTAGCTACTGTAACATCATGATAGAAGCAGATCATTTTGTTGATGTTGTTGCAGAGTTTTCACAAAATGTAATTTACATATTATTTTTGAAGTCTTACATTGAGTATGTGGTAACTACAGCCTCTCAAGGTTTCTCTTCTTTCACACATCCTGAGCCTCCCATCAGCCTATCTCTCTCTCTCTCTCTCTCTCTCTCTCTCTCTCTCTCTCTCTCCCTCCGTCTCCATCTGCCTCCCTATTTAAGTTTTCTTACTTAATTTACCTCATCACTGGCTGTGTTTGAAACGCATTCTAATGTACTGCATACTACATAATCAGTGTGTACTGCATACTGCCTACTAGATTAATGATTAAGTATGTCATTACAGACTGTTCACAGTGAAGTAAACTTCAATATGTCTTCTCTGCATCACATGACTGTATCGATCACAACGTTACCGGTCCAAGCTGCAGCTGAATGAAAATCATTGTTAATTACAAATGTAAATCAACATTACCTCTTCTAATCAATTTATTATTATTTTTCAGTATTATTTCAAGGCAAATTCAAATTATTAAATATTTTAATGTTAAATTATATGTTTTCTATACTATATTATATATATGTGAGCATAAGGGTTCATTATTTACAGTAAAGGGACTCAATCTAAGAATCAGAAACGGCTTGTTAACAGTGACATCTGTGACCGTTAAGTCAACGACAGTCAACAACAGTCAATGTCCTGCTGCTCGCGATGGATGGATGGATGGATGGATGGATGGATGGATAGATGGATAGATAGATAGATAGATAGATAGATAGATAGATAGATAGACACTTGTGCTTCAGTGGAGTTAGTGTTGGAGTCTGAGTTGTGGTGGAGCTGGTCGTTTGTTGGGGTTAGCGGATTCCATTTCTAACTGAACGTTAGCTGTGGTTAAACAATGTTAGCCCCGTAGCGGAGCTGAAAATAAAGGCACCCGTTAGCAGGAAAAATGGGCCCATATTCTTCACATTAAAAGCAGTCTACAGACTGATAGAGGAAACCCAGAAAGTCGCGGAAGGTCTAATTTTTTAGGTTACGTTACAATCCGTTCCCCTTTGGCAATAAGAAATGATTAAAACACGTTTATATGTGTAAAAATGTACATACAGTCCCTTTAAAGCCTCGCACTCCACCATTAGACAGCCTGAAGTGCCCCAAAGCCTTTTGGGGCCGGTTGAGTATGTCCAGTAAGCTCAGGTCTCATACTCTTGCAATTCTTGGTTATCTGGTATACATTTGGGCATTTCACACACACACACAAAATCCACATACTATGCAGTCGGAACGCAGTATACATTCTCAATTTCACTTAGAAAGACCACGGCAATAACAGTATGGGTTTGGAATAGTTTATTAAGTATTGAAGATGGAGGGAAGCCATGATGTAGGAGGGGTGGATTAAAGGTCCAGAAGGAGGATGAGGGATGAAGGGATGATGAGAGGAATCAGCGCCGTGGACGGATGGATAGAGGAGAGCGATGTTGGACCGATGTCAGCTGGAGGCAGGAGGGAACCGGGGGAGTGGAGACTCTGAGAGGGGGAAGCCATCTCTTCGTGAGCTCTGGTTCTGACAGAGCCCCCCCCACCCCCCCCACCCCCAGCGAAGATCCTGTATTCAATGAGAGAGACAGAGAGGGGAGAGAGAAAAGAAAAAGGGGTTTGGAGGGGAGGGATGTGAAAACTGAGTCAAAAGGGGGAGTGAGTGGATCAGGTGTGCTTAAATATGTTTATGCGGAAATGGGATGTTTTTAAGGCGTGGTCTTTGTTCCCAAAAGTATGCAGTTTTGGAACAGAGCCACTGAACAGACCCTCGGCTCTTCTCTGTTCTGTCTCTCTATCTCTCTCTATACTTTCAAAGCATACATAGGAGGCTATATATAGATTCACAGCATCATTACCAGCAGCAGCCAGTAAACCGAGCGGCACCACCACCGAGATGATAAAACGGGAGGAGCCCTATGGCGGCACGCGGTGGAGCTGTCTGTGATGGATGGCATAAAGAAGAGGGTTATTAGCGTTAGCCATGCTAGTTCAGGGCTGCAGCACTGACGGAGCATTTTAGAACAAAAAAATAAACCAAGGTCAGTTCTTGCTTTGTTTTAAAGTGCAGACTTTTCTGTCCTCTTTACAGGTTTTTTGAATGTTAGTTCTTGATAAGGACTGCTAAAATTAGCATTAAACCCCCATACACATCAGGGGGGCTTCTGTAATCTGACAACTTCATTATAATCCCCAAAGCGGGGGAAGCAGTCGAGTGAGTAAGGAGGCTGCCAGGGTTCACCATCCTCTGACAATGAGCAGTGGAAAGAGAGAGTTTTAAGGCAGGGTGGTAAATTCATTTTAATGACACGTATAAACACCTGACTGGATATTTTATTGGACTGATGAATCTTTTGGAACTCCTTACGCTGCCAGACGAAGTGAGCAAAGTCCGTTTTTGTGGATATCATTCATCATTGGCTTCTTGAATACTGAGGTTTCTACAGGCACAATAGAACTGGAAAGGGCAAAATCTTCTGAAGAAAACTTATATGTGCTTGATCCTGAAAATTTGGACTTGGATTAAGGCTGAAATACTGAAAGAAGTTGAAGTGGCAGTAAACACGGAAGGACTAAAATAAGTTGAAGTTTCAGTTTAAGTGGAAGCCCTGAATGAGGTTGAAGTGTCAATTTAAGCATACAGTAAGTCCTGAGTGATGTTGAAATGTTAAGTTGAAGTGTAAGTGATAAGCTGGAAATGTCAGTTGAAGTGTAAGTGATAAATTAAGATGGAAGTGTCAGTTGAAGTGGAGGTCCTGAAAGAAATTAGTGCCAGTTCAAGTGTATAAATGGAAAAGAAGATGTCAGTGTCAGCTGAAGTGTAAGCTGTAAAGCTGTAGTGGGAGTTGGATTTTTTTTTTTTTCGAAGGTAAGACCTGTGACCTGAAGCAATTTGAAGTGTCAGTTGAAGTATACGCATTGAGATGGGATAGTCAGTGTAATGACTGAAAGTAGATGAATTCTCAGTTAAAGGACAAGTGATGAAAGTAGTGAAACTGACAGCTCGTACATATAAGCACTGAAAGCAGTAGAGAATAAGAGAGGTAAGCACATGGAATGTAAGTTGAAGAGAAAGACATGAACACAGTTCAAAAATACTTGAAGAGTAAAAGATAAAACGAGTTGAAGTCTAAAGGAAGACGCTATTGGGTTGCATTATGGGAAATGTAGGATACAGCATTTCTGGAGCTTTGATCCATACTTGAGACTAAGAAGTCAAAAGTCAAACACAAACACAAAAGTCCGTCACTGAGTGAGCACTGAAGTTACACGAATGGTTCACTGAGTGTTGGAGTTTCCTCATTGGCCGTTGCTCTTTCAAAATGAAAAGGCGGGAACAGTCCTTTGTTTACTTTTTCAGGAGGGCGTGTCAGCGGTTCCAATCACCTGTGGAGTTCACCTCTATCGGCGCATTTCCACCAGATCAGGTGACGCAGAGCGTCTCAACGCTTTCCATTCATTTCCTACGGAAAGGAGGAGAAGCATTCGCCCAGTGCATGGTGGGAGTGTGGAGGGGAGTTGAAGGGGGTCTGTATTTGCATAAAATTGAAAAATCTCAACTTTATGCAAATGAGCCCGTCCAGCACGATGTGTCCGGCTCATGAAACTTGGACCAAGCTGTCAAACTAGGCAATGTAGTTCTAAAATGAAACCAGATTTAGCAGGCATGGCCTATTTCTCATTTAAAGGGACTGTTTGTAACTTCTTCCATGTATAAATCATTGCGGGTCGGTGTACCATGCGCGCTCGCGTGTGGCTACGCTGTTCAGACTCAGACTCCAACACAAACTACACGGAAGCACCAAAACCCCTTGGTTGTATCTAGTGAAGCCCGTCTGTTAAACAGTGTTGGCCGCGGTCGGAGGACGCGGGGGAGACCGTAGCTTTGGTCTCCAGGACCGGAGTCTCTGCTGTACTCTGCTCCTCTGCCTGCCTTCACTCAAACGCTGCGCTCGTTCTCGCTCTTTAGCTCCACTCTCACGTGCATGCTGCACACTCCACACTGCAGAAGAGTTAGTTTAGCTCTGAGAATATCTAGTGAATGTACAGTGGACGTTTGTGCAGAAATAACTGCTGCAGCTCCTCCAGACCAACAGAGGTTTCCCGTGTCTTGTGAAGTGACGGGGCTCCGCAGAGAGAAACGTTATCGTCTCCGACCAAAACTCCGGTGTCTCCCCTGTTCCCTCCGGCCGCGGTCGGGAGGCTGAGGCAGGAAAAGCCAACACTAGGATCAGCATTGATTCATGGAGAGACCTTCGTCTGGTCAGCTAACATTACTGCCAAGGAGCTGAAATATAGAGTGATATTGTGCTTTTAGCTGACGTGTGTCGCCTCACTGTTTTGAGCGATGCTCCTTCATGTCTATATAGCGCAAGTACAAGCGCCAGCAACAGGACGCTGACTTTTGTTGACTTAACGGCCACAGGTGTCGCTGTTAACAAGACATTTCTGATTCTTACAAACAGTCCCTTTAAAATGTTTTCAGAAGTAGATTTTATTGGATTGTTTAGACGGAATAACAGAAAGTTTATGAGCAGGCCGCCATGTTGTTTCCTGTTTGAAACGGCGAGCACAAAACCAGGGACCAATCAGGTGCATTCAACGATAGGGTACATCACCTCTTGAACGGCCAGTTGAGTGGAGCACCGCGTCCCCTAGTGTCCTCGCCGGACCTGGTGGACATGTACCGCTGGATTTAACATTTTCTTTTGACCTCTGACTATTTATATAAAAATTCAGCCACAAATTCACAGACTGACTATACACAATCCAGCCATGTACTCTGTTTTGACCGAGTCGGAGAAGGTCTACCCATTTAAATACTGAGGTTACGCAAATTGTTGATTATTAAAATTTCAAAATTTTGAACGATTTTCACCATGGACACTGGATGCACTGCATGCCAAAATGAGAAAAGCACCTCCCACTGACATTTCTTTCTTTCTTTCTTTCTTTCTATCTCTCTCTCTTTCTTTCTTTCTTTCTTTCTTTCTTTCTCTCTTTCTTTTGGCTCCATGTATCTGTGTTGTTTCTATTGAATAGACTATAACTGCAGAACATCTAATAGTGCTGATATGCAGGACCAATTCACATAGGGGATACATGATATGGAGAAATTTCTGCCTGCAGAATGAAAACTTGCAAAAGTGAGGATGTAATGCAATTCAATAGTGTATATTAAAGATTTATCTATTCTTACAACTACAATTTCCTCCTGCCCTCATATTTTTCATGGTCAAGTTTCATTAGCAAGTAGATACTGTAAGTCTGATTCAGACACTCTCATTATCTACAATTTGTCATTCACATAGATAGATGGGAGTAGAAAAAAACAGAGGGTCAGTTCTTTCTTTGGTGTAAATGTCACACAGAACTTCTGAATCATCAGAGCACCGCTCTGTTTGCATCTCTACAACGTTCTGTTGCTACTTGTGGGTTTATATCATAGACTGTATATAAGAAGTGGACGTAGTCTCCTTGACGTCACCCATTGGTTTGTGGACTGCCGTTCTGAAGCCTCGAGATCAGCATTTTGGCCGTCATCATTTTGGTGTTTTGACTGTCGCCATCTTGGTTTTTGGCCGTCTCCATCTTGGTTTTTGACTGTCACCAGCTTGGTTTTTGGCTGTCATCATCTAGGTTTTTTGCCGTCGCCATCTTGGTTTTTGGCTGCCACCATCTTGGTTTTTGGCCGTCGTTATATTGGTTTTTGACTGTCACCATCTTGGTGTTTGGACGTCGCCATCTTGGTTTTTGGCCTTCGCCATCTTGGTTTTTGGCCGTCGCCATCTTGGTTTTTGACTGTCGCCATCTTGGTTTTTGGCCGTCTCCATCTTAGTTTTTTGGTTGTCACCATCTTGTTTTTTTGCAACCAGAAGTGACACAAGAGGGTGGAGCTAAGTACTACCGAACTCTGAATAAGACATTTTTAAGCGACCACAAATGTTATAGTTAACTTTCATTAACTGAAAACACACTGAAAGGGTTAAAGAAAACACGGACAACTCCCAGACCAGACAACGCCGTGGTAGTGACCTGCCAATTACAAGGTAGCCCCGCCCTAAAGCAACCCTTGCTTTATGGTCTATCTGACTCTAAATGGGACCATCATTTACTAAATGAACATCATGTTGTATTGAAGAAGACTTTAAACTAGAGATTGAGACCATAAACTCATGTTTGCAATGTTTACTGAGGTAATAAATCAAGAGAGAAGTAGACTCATTTTCTCATAGACTTCTATACAATCAGACTTCTTTTTGCAACCAGAGGAGTCGCCCCCTGCTGGCTGTTAGAAAGAATGCAAGTTTAAGGCACTTCAGCATTGGCTTCACTTTTCAGACCCCGGAGTTGCCCTCTGGTTTATATCCATTGTAACATGGTGTGTGGTGAGGAGATAAATTCCCCATTCAGATGAAGTTAAGGACCTGGGTTTTTACCATCATTACAGGCTTCTAATTACGGCATAAATCAAAGTGCACTGCATTGCTGGACAGAGCGAGGAGGATGAAGGTGGGAGTGAGTGCCGCAGTGTGTTAGTCCCGACTCTCTGAGACGCTCTTGCCCTTCTGCAATGAGCTGTGCATACAGCAGGCTCCCTCACTGGCTCTGTCTCATCCCTCTGTTTCTGATATCATGGGTCCTTCTCTGTCATTTATCACATTTATTTGATTATTATGTGTTATATCTATATTCCCCATCTCATTCTTTGTCTTCCTCTCTGTCTCCTATCATTTTTTCATAATCTTCTTCTCTTCCTTCAACTCCTTGTCTTTGCTACCTCCGTCCATATACCCTCTCATCACTTGCCATCGACAGGAGTCTTTCTGACTTGTTTACCATATCAACTGACGCCTCCCTCTCTATCTCTCCCTCCCAACATTCACAAGCAGCACTCAGCCACTCTGCTGGCACCCAGTAGTCCGTCGCTCGCCCCTCCTCAATAGTCACGCTCTGGTGCCTCGGCTGATTGCATAAGAACAGGGTGTCAAACGGACACTCAGCCATCGCCAGTGGAGAGGGGTGGGGGAAACACTGACACCACTGCCCACAACAAAACAGTGTGTTGGTAGGGGGATTTGGGGGGGGGAGCATTGCTGGGATGGTTTCCAGTGCTGATTCAACTGTTGATACAGGTTCTGCAATGGTTTACATGTACAAATAAAGAACAATAAGGAATTATTATGAATGATTGTTTTCTGTGTGATAGTTACCTTCTGTTCAATAATCATCTTGAAAATAGGTCAAGTAAAACCTGTTCTAAGTTTGTTTTTTCATTAGAACTTAATACTTTTAAATCTGCATGAATTGATTTTTGGCCACTTGGGGGCAGCAAAACAAGCTGAAATCACAACACTGGCATATTATCGCTTGTTGTTGGTAGAAAACCATAGACGGTAAATAAGAAGTGGACGTTGTCACCATGACGTCACACATTGGTTTGAGGACTGATGTTTTGAGCTTCGAGTTCGGCATTTTGGCCATCGCCATCTTGGTTTTTGGCCGTCACCATCTTGTTTTTTTGCTGTAGCCATCTTGGTTTTTGGCCATCACCATCTTGGTTTTTGGCCGTCACCATCTTGTTTTTTTGCTGTAGCCATCTTGGTTTTTGTCCGTCGCCATCTTGGTTTTTAGCCGTCACCATCTTGTTTTTTTTGCTGTAGCCATCTTGGTTTTTGGTCGTCACCACCTTGTTTTTTTTGCAAAGAGAAGTGACACGAGAGGGTGGAGCTAAGTACAACCGAACGCTGAATAAGACATTTTTATGCAACCAAAAAGGTTATAATTAACATTAACATAAGTATGGAGCGCTATTTAGCCTCCTTCATAACAAGCTAGTATGACATGCTTGGTACCAATCCTTAGTTTTCTAGTTTCATGTGATATCTTCACTTTAGCTACAACCTAAAAATTGCAATTTGCGTTAATGCGTTCAAGAAAAAAGTGGTGTTAAAACGAATTTGCATTAACACATTATTATTGTGTTAACTTGTGTTAACAGCCATAATTTGAACATGTGTATGTGTTAACCATGAGGGATTTGTCTAATCATTTCAGGCTTTAGTTGTTGTCTCCTGCTTATCTCTTTGTACTTTTCCTATTTCATTGCTTCTAAGTTCATTGATGCTGACTAAATGTGCCCCGTCTGAAGTGAGAAATGGGAAGTGATGGGGAAGAAATAGGCCACAATACCCCTCTGGTAAAAAGAAAACATCAGCATTTTAGAATTGGAGTTTATACCCAAACCTTATGGGATCCGACCGAGCCTAAAGGATTCAAGTTCACCCACGCAAAATTCCTCCTGTATTCTTTTGCATTCATTTTTGTAGCTTAAGATTAAAATCATTATATCATCAGAGAATTATGCATTATTTTTGTTGAAGCCAGAACATAAGCTGATCTTCATTGCAGGTGCACTCAGACAAGACTTGAATATTCAAGCACAGCGTTGAGCTCCAGGGCGAAACACAGACTCGTTTTCAATTTAAGAGCGAGCAACAAATGCTCGTCTACCTACACTGCCTGAGTCCACGCCGCCCCCGTTAATGTCTGACACTAATCTGATGACAAAGCCCGGCGGTGTCGGTGCACAATAGCATGAGAATGCTGTGGGTTTAGGTGTTTACTCTGCTATTCTCTTGTGAATGATTTCTATAATTCTTTCTGTCTCACAAATGCACTCACACACTAATCAGTCAGTGTCCCCATGGCTGCTGCTGCTGCTGCTGCTGCTCTTTTCTGACATGTCTCCGCGCTAATAATTCCACTGTGGACCTCCGGCCATCGATCGTGACACAAAGGGAGACGTTGTTGTCATCAATAACCCTGGAATCCTTTGCAGGGAGCCACCCAGTGCTACTGACTGAGATGCAGTTCTCACAGGCAGAAAGGGTGGAGAAGAGAGGGAAAAAGAAGAAAGATGGACATGCACGATTAACGGCGAGCAGCATCCAACCGCCATCAATGCAGCCAAGGTCTGGAGGCAGCGGCTTTGATAATGATTGAGTGAGCTGCACAGAAACAGGCAGAAAGGAGGAGACAGAGAGACAGAGAGAGTACGGGGGTTATGACCAAGTTAATTAGATCCAAATGCTCAGAAATATCCAACAAGCGCTCCAACGTCTGGCAGATCTGAGAAAGGCTGTTTACTGTTTGCTGTCAAGATGGGTTTGTGTGTGTGTGTGCGTGACTGCACAGCTCACTCGCAGAACAGAAGCCAATTAGCATGACAACACTGAGAGGCACATGGGTGCTGCAGAGCGGCGGGTGCACTTGGGCGCCACATGCTTTCGAGGCCCTGATACATGAAGCCGACGGTCGGCCGTCGGAGAGTTTGGGGCAGACGGTGAAAGTCGGTCGGCCTAGTTTTTGCGGTGTGTCCCGCATCTTCGGCTCTAGTCTGCTTGTGTCTGAGTTTTTTTTTCAGCCAATTCAGCATGTAATTGGAGAAGCTTGTCAGTGAGAGAAGTCACTGATTGGCAGTTCAGCTCAAGGGCCCAGACACACCGATCCAACATCAAAGAACTAGCAGCGACGAAGGCCACACGTCGCCTTTGTCTTGGTCAAAACGTTGCACTCAAACACACTGCAAAGACTACAGCGGATGGCCAACTACCTTGTACGTTCTGAGCCTGTGTGAGATGAAATAACTCTCCACACCAGCAGGTAGCGGTATTTAAGCTGAACAGCCAATCAGAGTGATTTCTATCACCGCCGCTGATTCAACATGCTGAATCGGCCAAAAAACCTCCAACACGGGTAGATGGTGCGGGACACACCGCAAAAACTAGACCGACAGACGCGCCTTTAAGCGAATCCGTGCACGAGAAGAGAAACAGAAGTAGGAAAACAAGCCAGCGAGTAAAGTCAAGATGAAAAACACAGAAGGCTCTCCTCACGTTTCATCTTCATCTCATCTGATCGTTCCAACCCCACGGATATTTTCACAACAACATGAACATCTGGAATGAAGCTAAGTGGTGAGTGAGAGCGGTGAGAAAATGGTCATAAACGCCGCTTTGTTTCATGTACGCATCATAACAACAGCTTGTATATCCACAGCCCTCAGCCCTATTTTTCTTCTTACACAGGCGCAGAAAGTACGTGGTAACTGGCCGGCGGCTATAGTCTTTGCAGTTTGTTCAAATTAGGACTGTCAAGTGATAAAATATTGAATCGCAAGTGATCGCATGATTGTCCATAGTTAATTTTTATCTGTTCAAAATGGATACGGTTGGTACCGATGGATTCATTAGGATTTGTATTTCATATGATGCCAGTATTTTCACTCTGTGACTGACACTCAAACCTGAGTCCGCTACAACATCCAAAATATCGATTGCGTTAATGTATTAAAGAAATTAGTGGCGTTAAAACGATTTTTGCGTTATCGCGTTATTACCGTGTTAAAGTTGACAGCCCTATTTCAAATGCAACTTGTTGCAAAGGTGACAAAGGCGACCTGAGGCGACGCAACAGTTGGCCTTCATCGCTGCTAATTCTTTGATGTCAGCTTGGTGTGTCTGGGCCTTAAAGGGACTGTTTGTAACTTCTTACACGTATAAATCATTGCGGGTCGGTGTCTCATGCACGCTTGCGTATGGCTACGCTGTTCAGACTCAGACTCCAACACAAACTACACGGAAGCACCAAAACCTCTTGGTTGTATCTAGTGAAGCCCGTCTGTTAAACAGTGTTGGCCGCGGTCGGAGGACGCGGGGGAGACCGTAGCTTTGGTCTCCAGGACCAGAGTCTCTGCTGTACTCTGCTCCTCTGCCTGCCTTCACTCACACACCAGACTCGTTCTCGCTCTTTAGCTCCACCTGTAACGTGCATGCTGCTCACTCCACACTGCAGAAGAGTTAGTTTAGCTCTGAGAATATCTAGTGAATGTTCAGTGGACGTTTGTGCAGAAATAACTGCTGCAGCTCCTCCAGACCAACAGAGGTTTCCCGTGTCTTGTGAAGTGACGGGGCTCCGCAGAGAGAAACGTTATCGTCTCCGACCAAAACTCCGGCGTCTCCCCTGTTCCCTCTGGCCGCGGTCGTGAGGCTGAGGCAGGAAAAGCCAACACTAGGATCAGCATTGATTCATGGAGAGACCTTCGTCTGGTCAGCTAACATTGCTGCCAAGGAGCTGAAATATAGAGTGATATTGTGCTTTTAGCTGACGTGTGTCTCCTCACTGTTTTGAGCGATGCTCGTTCATGTCTATGTAGAGCGAGCACAAGAGAGAGCGTGAGCAACAAAACGCTGACTTTCATTGACTTGGCGGCCACAGGTGTCGCTGTTAACGAGACATTTCTGATTCTTACAAACAGTCCCTTTAAGGGCAGGTGAGCATTTTCTTTCAAGGTCTCTCAAACAGCCGTGAGCTTGATGATACACTGTAAAGCTTATTTTTGGTGTTTTTCCTAAAACATTTAGGCAGACCGGCTGCAGACGGGGTCAGACCAGCAGCTGTGTGCAGCCTGGACCAAGCAAAGAGGCCTCCGGCAAGGCCTGCAGCTTCCCCTGGGCTCAGCTTCAGTGAGGCTTCACTTGCTTTTTAAGCTGAGACATCCCTCCCTGTGGTAGGTTTTTTACAAATTGAAAGCACAAACAAGGGGGAGCAGTTTAGTCGAGTGTCACCAGACCAGAGAAAAATGGAAGAAAGGGACCTCCCTTTCTTCATTTTGTCCTCTCTGCTCAACCTGCAGCGCACCACGTAGAACCCGGTGTTTCCCAGATGCGGGGCTGACATTTGGACTCTTCGCGGCAAAAATAGGAAAGCGGCGATGACACTTCAAGGCACCTGTTCCACTGGGCAACAAAAAGCCTTGTCATCAAACAGCAGCGGTGACATTTAGAATCCGTGCGTGCCCACATCTGTTCTGGCAACATTTGTACTCTGACCCGCAAAAAATGTAAATGTTGACATATCACTTAACATTTTCTCTGCTTCTGTTTGAAACCAAAGCATTTGAAAGGATCTGAAATCAAACCAATTACCAAGCTTGAACACAGTATTTTAGTCTGAGAGCATCTATATATCAGAAATATTTTCTCATGTCCTTGTGTGTGTGTGTGTGTTGAACAGCCAGAATAACAAACAAGTCCGTGCAGCCGCTAGCAACAGAGCGCCGGCATCCGGCCAAGTATGGACATCGGGAGATGAAAGAGTGGAAACTGTTGTTCTGCTCTGCCCAACACCAAGGGCAAGCAGAGAAGGGAGCACTAACATGACATTTGTGTTTGTGTTTGTTTCCACCTCCGGGGCCTGAATGTTAATATCGCTGCATGTATTATTTTGCTCTCAGTATGCGTCTGAAGTCACCTCTCAGAAGCAGCAGCCAGTTGCGTTATGTCACCGTATTAAGCTCATTTTCAATCCCCCGTCCTGGGAGTAGATAAACAAGGTTTGGGCGTCCTTGCTCGGGGCCGCCGCTAGCCCTCAACCGTGGCCACCGTTGGCCCCGACAATCCTTTAACCTCTAGACTTCCCTTCCTAGTTCTACCTACCAGTATCCCATGCATTACAGTCACAGGCATTCAAATCACTATAGTATAGTATTTTGCTGTATCATGTCCCAAACTGCCTCAAGAGACAGCATCAAAATCTACAATGACCTAGTTGTACACGCCCCCACCTCTCAGCGTCATTAACATGGTCTTCAGGGGATTATGGGATTGGTCATGTCACAATAAAGCAGACATCATACTGCTCAGGATAACATGTAACATGTATTTGCAGTCAGTGTCTTCCTGTGGCTTATGTGAAGGATAGATTCAGTGTTTTACTCTACAGCTAACATGAGGCGGCATAAAGCACCTGTAATCCTGTAACACAGGAGGTGACTCCACCCACAGGTGATGCGCTGTTCATAAATTCATCAAGCATAAGGTGGAATATAGAGAGAAGGTAGGACATGGATGAGAAAGTGAAACAGCTTTTAATGCAATAAAATAACACTTCTAAAGAATGCATAGATCATACTTCTAGACAGTTTGATAAACTGTTGTGGATTATCCACTAAAGTATAGATTATGCACATTGTAATAAATGCAGTTGATATACAATAGGTGCAGATGCAGCTAGAGCCAGCTGAGTCAGCAGTGTGGTGAGCTACTGCCACCCAGAGGATGATGGGTAATTCAGCAGCAAGGAGAGAACAGTTGATATTAATAAGCCATACTTGAAACCAGGTCATCACTGTGACATTTGCATGAATAAATGACCTTAAACATGACTTCTGTGTTTGAAGTCAATTCTCTTTGGTTACTTTGGTTTTGTTACTTAATTTGTTCTTTTTTTGTAGTTTTGTTGTGTCTCTAAGAGCAGTTCTCCTTCAATACCATTAACAACATGGGATCGTGGATTTAGATATTTTACTTAACAAAAACTTTATATAGCTTCAGTTAAGTGGTTGGAAAATAGATACAGAATATTGTATATACTATATATATGTAATGTTGCCAAATCATTTAACTTTAAAGGTCCCATTTCATGCTCATCTTCAGGTTCATACTTGTATTTTGTATTTCTAATAGAACATGTTTACATGCTGTAATGTTCAAAAAACACTTTATTTTCCTCGTACTGTCTGTCTGAATATACCTGTATTCACCCTCTGTCTGAAACGCTCCGTTTTAGTGCATTTCAATGGAATTGTAACAGAATTGCATTCCTAGGCAACAGTTTGGGTCCATGTTTACTTCCTGTCAGCTGATGTTATTTACATACACTGCAACAGGAAACAAAGTGGGACACATTTAGAATGTTTACGTTTAAAACCGTGTAATGGTCTAAATATTGTATATTTGTGACATCACAAATGGACAGAAATCCTGACGGCTTGTTTAAAACGCACAATTTCTGAATACGGGCTGTGTGTGTTTCTCAGTATCTTGAGCGTTTTGATAGTTTAACAGTATTTATATAGCGCTTAAACCTGCTTTATAATGTAAAAGACATGAAAATCTCACTTTTTACAATATGGGACCTTTAAAGAACCAATATGTAATATATGTACTGTAATAAATCATAATCATAAAAGATATGGTGGTCTTCCTTATAGATGGCTAATTAGACCCCTTCCAATTTGCTTACCAAACTGGCGAGGGTGTTGATGACGTGGAGCTTCTTATTGTGGATCGAGTGTAGAAGCACCTGGAGAAACAAAACAAGGGTTTTATTTGCTGATTTCTCTTCTGCTTTTAATAAGATGCAGACTCACATTTTATAATTGACCTATTTTAAATGACCTGATTAGTTTTTAATGTTGCTTTTAGACTTTTTTACCAATAGAATCCAGCAGTTGTTGGTGAATGGACACATGTCCAGCACCAGGTTTTCAGGTACAGGCTCACCCCAGGGTGGTGTCCTGTCACCTTTACTCTTTATATTGTACAAAGACAGCTGCAGAATGTCACAGGAAGGCAGTTATATCGTAAAGTTCTCTAATGACAGTGCCCTCCTGAGCTTTCTTCAGGGCCAAGACTCAGACCTCGGTCAGGCCTTACCTGCTTTTGTAGAATGGTGCGATGATAATTTCTTGGATCTTAAAGTATCAAAAACGAGGAGGTAATCATTGATTTTAGGCAGAATAATGACACACCAAAAGCAAGTATCATTCATAAAAGGCATGTTGAAATTGTTGACTCCTACAAATATCTTGGTACTCTGTTTGACTCACAGCTTAAATGTGATGTAAACACCGAACTGATTGTCAAACGGGCTCAACAAAGGATTCATTTAATGCGGGGGCTTAATTCTTTTAATGTCTGTGATCAGTCTTTTACCGTTCTTTTATTGAAAGCCTTTTAACCTTTTCTTTTACCTGCTGGTTTAACGGGTTGTCTGTGAAGGACAAGAACAGTCTAAATATTATAGTCAAAGTGTGCTTTAAGATTAGTGGAGTTCAGCAGAAGGACTTGGGCACAATTTGGGAGAAACAGGTGGCTGAGAACGAACAAAAAGATCAGCCAACCAGATCACATTCTTTGGGCTGAATTCTCTCTGATGCCTTCAGGCCGACGTTATAATGTGCCCTTAAGGAGAACCAATCCTTACTCAAAGTCCTTTCTCCCTTCTGCTATTAAGCTGCTGAACACAGAACATACCCATTTAAAATGACTGCTTTTTAGAGGAATTTTGAAGATATGTTGTTCTTATTTATTGTTTTTATTTTGGGGCATTTATTGTTATCATCTCACTCATCTTCAATCTCTTATCCGGGGTCGGGTCGTGGGGGCAACAGCTCCAGCAGGGGACACCAAACTTCCCTTTCCCGGGCCACATTAACCAGCTCTGACTGGGGGATCCCGAGGCGTTCCCAGGCCAGTGTGGAGATCTAAT
The DNA here is from genome assembly GCF_015220745.1 of Sebastes umbrosus. NCBI lineage: Eukaryota > Metazoa > Chordata > Actinopteri > Perciformes > Sebastidae > Sebastes > Sebastes umbrosus. The sequence goes on along the minus strand of NC_051286.1, from coordinate 27,869,338 downwards.
CTCTCCACCTAGTTCTGGGTCTTCCCCGTGGCCTCCTCCCATCCTTACTAGATGCCCGAACCACCTCAGCTGGTTCCTTTCAACGCAAAGGAGCAGCAGCTCTACTAAGGAAATATGCTGAAATGAAATACTGGCTCCTCTGACAACAATGCTACAGCCAGTATGTTCTCCTTTGAAATTTCCATTCCGGTCCGGAACGTCAAACGTCTATTTCTGTTTTGGATCGGTGTGATCCCGTCTACTGCTCATTTCGACACCCCATCGCCACATATGAAACAAATCGGCATGCAAACACAGCCTTCTGCAGCCATGAAAGCAAGCTAACCAACCGGATCAACAGAGATAACAAAAAGCCTCGGCACATCTCTCTGTGGTCCGTGTGCAGCTGGTTATCAAGGCAGCGACTGTTTGAGACACACAGCCGCTGAAGGGATTCCAACTACTGCTGGTCAGAGGCTAGCTCTGTGATGCCAACACACGCTAACTGCTATCAGTCCCACCGGAGGAGCGGTCCGGCCACAGCTACAAAGTAGCATGTAGTAGCCATTTAAACGCCAGCTGTCAGTACTAGATATTGTGCCTTTAACTGTAACTTTAATACTTGGAATATGGCATATATACAGTATATATATATTTATATTTTGTGAACATATTTTATTGGCATTTAAGAATACCAGCTCCTTATCCTAGGTTGAGGAATCATGATGACAATAATAACAAAAACACATACTGTAAGCTGACAATAATGAGTAAGGCACACTAGTGTACAACAGAGGGAAAATGAATGAATGAATGAATAAATAAATAAATAAGATAAAAATAATAATAATAATAATAATATTTTTTTTTTAAATCTAAAAGAGAGGAAAGTGCCTATATATGTATGGGTCTTTGCAGTACACAACAAGCTGTTGGGAGGTTTACAATGTTCTGCCAAAATGTAAGATTCAGCTGCTACATAATAAATTAAATTGACTTTTTATGGTTTATTGAGGTATTATTTGTACTTCACTGCATTTGACTTCACATTCAACTCATTCGTATTGCCTTATAGCTCAACAACTAATGTAGCCAGATGTCCTGTGATGTTCCATCTTAACTGATTCAACTTGAAATGGGGCTTCAGTGAGGAGATTTGTCCCTGTGTCCTGTAGCACTCCAGCTCAACAGTTTTAGTGTTATTTTATACATCCTGTACTGCAAATGGGTCATTTAGTGAAATCTCTTCACAGTCTGAACAAAGTGAGAGGGTGAGTTTTAGATGGTAACAACAATCGTTCTTGTGATTTTATGATGAATACTTCAGTAATGCAACTGTTATGGAAACACTACAAACAATCGCCAGCAAGTGTCACTTTTGGACAATTTCATACAGTTGGACTGTATGGCTATTTAGACATAATGCATGACAAACTAATAATTCCAAAAGGAAATATTAAATTTTTAGCTCTTTTCAGCATGGCAGCAGGCAGATCAGGAGGTTTTCCAAAGCGCTCACACAATCATAAACAAGTGGACCAAAACCTTCAGTAAAGTATATGCATTTAGGTGTCTTATGTCCTCGTAAGTTGACCTTTTGGATAGACTGGATAGGGAAAATGTCGGCTTTATCACATAACGTTCTGTCATTCAGCTTTTTAATTGCTGTCTTTATGTATATTTTCTATGGTATCATGGGTGACTCTGTAACTATCCCTCCCCCTTGGGAACTACAGTAGTGAAACACCAGTGACACTTTCAATGTTCACTTTCACTGACCTATTTCCAGCATTAGATCAAATGTGTCATTACTCACATGATACAATACATCAGTGGATAATTATAACGTGTAATGTAAACACTGAACAGTAATAAGCACACACACACTGACTGTCTTAAAGCTGCGGAATATTTTTGGCATCATTGGGCAAAAATTCTATAATAACCTTTTAGCATATTGTAATTCAAGTGTTCTGAGAGAAAATATTGTTTAATGCTAAATGCCGTACCTGTGAGGGTTTCTGGAGAATATCTGTCATTGTTTTGTGTTGTTAATTGATTTGCAATAATAAATATATACATATGTTTGCATAAAGCAGCATATTTGCCCACTCACATGTTGATTGGAGTATTAAATACTTGACAAATCTCCCTTTAAGGTACATTTTGAACAGATTAAAAAATTTGCTATTTTGTGGGCTCCCTTCTAGACACAACACATGGCGGCCAAACTTTCTCATTTTACAGCTAAACAGTACACCAAAATATGTAACTGACAATATTTGAGGTATATTGATTCATATTTGATCAGCGCTGCCTAGTTTGATCGTTTGATCGGAGTTCGCGAGTGATTGACAGCTGCTCACAGACAGCAAGGCTACAGCTCAGCTCTGATTGATTGTTTTCCTCCGGTCTGTGAAATCTTGCAGATGCCATTAGGAGAGCCAGAGGACGCCTGAGGACCAGAGGACTGGAGGACGCAGAGGCACATGATTTTTTTCAGATTACCTGTCTCATGCACTACTGTCAGGATATAGTTATACCGTTTCATAAAGATAACATTTTTTTAATCATATTTGCTCCAATCTGCCTACTGCAGCTTTAATGCATGTGGGTGTGTGTAAAGTTACTGTAAAGGAAACCTAACTCCATGACAACCAGTGGTTGTGGTAGTGGAACACGTGGGCGTGCTCTGACCCCCATCATCTGACCTAACTGGCCCTTATAGTCCTGTGGAGGTGTGTTTACCCTGTACATACCTCCGACCACACTGCTGACAACAACGAGCTCCGGACCTTTTCTCACAGTCACAGACCCGAGGCTTCGATGTGCGTCGTGGCAACCTGGTATGGCAACACACAGAAATAGCATCAGCGAGCTCCATGAGGCCTTGCACTGAAGAGACTGTATGTTTTGATTGTAGAGCCTTGACATTTTTAAAGGCTGTGTGTGTTCCTGTTGCATTGCCTTGCAGCCCTCAGGGGCCTCGTATGAAAGCCCCCCATTCTATAGACCCACTAATGTTCAAACATGCCTTTGACTTGATCCATCAATCTTAATGCTGGCTGAGGCCGGCCGTTGCAAGCACAAAGTTCACTATGATGTGCTCGGATTTGCTATCTGAACCATGACCCAGTTCTGAGTGTTAGGAGGCCAAAAGAAAAGCATTTTGGTTGGATACCATAAACATCTCAACTGCACAAGTTATGATAAGTTCTTCAACTCCTAATTCAAGGTTGCTTAGTTTGGGCTGCAACTAACAATTACTTTCTTTTTTAAAATCTTATTTTTATTGTCATTCATTCATTCATTATCTGTATCCTGTTCAGGGTCACGGGGGGGGGGCTGGAGCCGATCCCAGCTGACATTGGGTGAAGGAGGGGTTCACCCTGGACAGGTCTCCACACTATCACAGGACTGACACATAGAGACAGACAACCATTCACTCTCACATTCACATCTACGGCCCTTTATTTTTATTTGGAAAAACAATATAACACCCTTTTCCAGTTTTCCTCATCCAGTGGGGAAAGAAGTATTCAGATGTTTTACTTGAGTAAGAGTAGCAATACAGTGTACAAATACAGTGTAAAAATACTGCATTCAAAATCTTACTTATGTAAAAGTACAAAAGTATTGGCATGAAAATATACTTGAAGTACCAAAAGTCAACTCATTATGCAGAATGGCCCATTTCAGAATAAAGTTATATAACTCAATTATAATTATTGATGTATTCATGTGTCCATCACTCTAATGTTGGAGCTGGTAAAGGTGGGGCTAATTGTAATAACCTAATATACTGCTGGGTAGCTTCATTTATAATAACCATCATTTATTAGTTGATTTATATTTCTGTTAATAATCTGAATCTGCAAAGTAGGGAGAGAGAGAGAGAGAGAGAGAGAGAGAGGGAAGGAGAGGGAGGGAGAGGGAGGGAGAGAGAGAGAGGGGGAGGGCTCTGTGCTCGTGTGCTGAGTTCAGTGTGTTGTCTCCGTGTGTTGTTGTGTGTCTCTGCTGGAGACAGAGAGAGCTACCAGGTTGGTGAAAGTTGTGCTGAGAGCAACATTACTTCTTCTAAAGTAGAACCTCGACACACATCCGGGTGAGTTTATGTCTTGAAGTAACTTTTATTGGTGTTTAGCGGCGCTCAGTGTGGTTTACTTCAGCCGGTGTCGTGCCAAATAGTGTGTCCTCGTCAAATCAGAGCCTGTCAGAGAGTTGACGTTCTGTTAATACATCATGGTTCTCTCGTTCTCATGGGAGAGATGCCGGGAGGACGAAGCTAACCTGCTAGCTACCATTAGCCGCCGCTGAGCGCTGAACTTAGTTCCTTGGTGGCGGTAAACGTTATGCTTTGATTCAGCACCGTGCCGTGCCGTGCCGTGCCTTATTTAGTCTCTCTGGCGATTTAGTAGAGGAAATAGCCTCTGCTGGACTTGCTTGACAACAGTGCCCCCCTGGCTAGCCGGCTAACAGGCTAACAGGCGGGCTAGCACTAGCCTGCCAGTAGCAGCCTAGTCGGAGCCACATCACTTCATTGTAGTGTTCTGGTTGTTAGTGCACCCAATCATTCGGTTATTGCTTTATTTCGACCCAGAATCGCTTGAATGAATGAGTGAATGAGTGAGTGGGTGAAGTGAAATGCTTTGGGTCCGAGTTATAGCAAGTTTTAACAGTTGAACAACTCTTTCCATCTGCGATCACTGCGTTCAAACTACTGTGTAGAGTCTATGTGCTGCTGTAGGCTACATCTATGTACTGGAGGCTACACACTCTGGCAGGTGGTTGGAACAAAATCTGACATGTTTCCTTTCTGCTGTTCTACTGTGTGATCTTCTCAGCCCGTCTAACCGGTAGAAGAGCCCTATTCTCCTACTTTAATGAACTAGTTTATGGTCTCAGGCTATGGTTGTAAATACCCGACGACAGCAGCTGTTTCTTTCTCTCCTCCTGACATGAGCTGCCAATGACTGACTCGATTTCACCCCATGGGATGTTATTGGAGCACATACTTCATTACATCCAACAGCAGCAATACTGTACATCATTGTCCATGGTTGATTCAGTCCAGTATTATGAGTCATTGCAGTGTTGAGGTATAGGTGGTGGTACCCAGTCCCATCCAGTATATGTGGTAGGGGGCTATAGTTCCATGGTTGGTATTGATTGTTTAAGAAATTAGTTATATATATTAGAAAGGATTTTCCAAGATTTGAGTCCACATTGGTTTGCTGTCTGCAACACAGTAACACTGAATTGTCTTGTCTGGTCTTAAAAAGTGTCAGGACTCCAAATGAGTTCTATATTTGTCGCCAGCTTTACATTAAAACCAGCCTGAGAGACCAAATCTTGGTGGTTGTGAGAGGAATGTGCTTTATGGTGGCTCTCAATGCACCAAAATGGCGCTCTTTTGTTGGAGAGGACATACAGCAACAGCTGCACTCCTCAACAACAGTGTGTGTGTATGTGTGTGCGTGCACGTGTGTGCATATGTGTTTTGAGTCGGTTGGTATGCCAGCCTGTAATTGCAGCATTTCTGGAATGCTGGTTGAATTCAGTGACTTAAACATTGTGGACAATGGCTGTTGTGGATGAACCTGATCTCTTCATGGTAGAAGTTGCTTTGCATGTTCTTTGCATGGCCTTGTCTAGCTGTGTGTGCCTCAGTATTCACTTTAACACCATGGGGACGAGTTAGGGCACGCAGAGCTTCATATAGCCCCGAAAGGAAAAGATGCAAAGTCATTTCTATAATCAGCAAGATATAAAAAGAATCACATATGATGTGGCGATAAAACCAAGTGTAAACCAAGGCTGATATATGATGCCGATTTTTTTGCCAATTTGTTTGGCTGGTTTTCTTTTTTCCTCCATCTGATAAAATATAACCGCTTGATAATAACAAATGGTACTCAAAATTTCTTAATTTAAGTAAACATTTATTGAACAACACTTATGGTCTGTCTCTCCAATCTGCATTTTGTGTCTGCACTGCAGTGCATCTCTATTTTATTTAGTGCATGATGGTTAATAGTAGTAATAGTACAGGGCTCAAAACCTTTTAAGCACCTTTCCGAAACTTTCCTAAAGCATGCTTTTTATTTGTTTGTTGACAGACACCGTTACAAGCTATATGGCCATAATCTAAGTGATCACAAAAAAATAATAATGACTTTGTTCACTCGTATTACACAGCCTGCTGCTCATATCTGCATGATTGAGCTGCACCCGCCACACATCACAGCATCACAGCAAAGCCGGCGTGGCGTGGCACAAGCCATTGGAAATAATGTGTTTCAGAGTGCAGTGGTGCCGTTGTCACATTGTGTCTGAAAGGACCTTCAGTGAGTGAGAGAAGGAGAAGGACATGGAGGGTACTAAGAGAAAGAAATACTCAAGCAGGGCACAAATGAATGAATGAATGAAAACTGATGAGAATTTGCCTAGGTTATACCAGAGATTCACACAAGTTCATGCCAGAGGAGCAAATTATTCAATTTTCTTTCCTGAGAATTAAAAGTAAAATTAAAAGTAGACCTATTTAACATAAAATGCTGTTGCAGTGTACTAATTATTTTGTTATTTCCATTCTTTAAAAGTCACCAGAATGCAGGAAACAAAGTCTCTAAAACTCAATTTTTTTCTCCTTGCTTTGTAGGGATACACGGTCCGACTTTTTCAGTCATGATATCGATACTGATACTTGGACTTAGGGTATTGGCCGAGTACCGATCCGATATACCAGTGTTTGATTAATAAGCTGTATGTCTCACTGTGTGGAAGTGATTGGGATCATTATTTTATGTGTAAGACAACATCGGGCTTGACTTAAACATTGCTTTCTTAACTTTTAAAACAAAATGTAACAAATAAATAGATACATCTAGTACGGATGCCCCCCCGGGCGCCTCCCTAGGGAGGTGTTCCAGGCACGACCAGCTGGGAGGAGGCCACGGGGAAGACCCAGGACTAGGTGGAGAGATTATATCTCCACACTGGCCTAGGAACGCCTCGGGATCCCCCAGTCAGAGCTGGTTAATGTGGCTCGGGAAAGGGAAGTTTGGGGTCCCCTGCTGGAGCTGTTGCGTCGTTTAAGATGTTGAAGATGAGTGAGATGATAACAATAAAAGCCAATAAATAAGAACAACATATCTTAAAAAATCCTCTAAAAAGCAGTCATAAGACACACTGCACTGTTTTCGGTGATGATAGACTGTCGCTTAGGCCATATGTTATCATCATTATGTTATGCCCCCCCCCTTCCCAGAATGTTTATATGGATGTTTAAAACTAAAGAATATTGCTTGAGTGACCAGTCGATGCATTTCTTTGGAACATCCCAGTGATGGGCCCTATGTCCCAGCAGACTGGGTTTAGCAATGCTATATATACTATACTCATCACCTGAGAATCTTCTCCTTTATTACAAGTGTAAGGCTCATGTAAACTGACTAATCAGTTCATGTTGGGTTTTGTGTGGCGCTTGTGAACCACGTAAAGGGTTCAGATGGTGCGCTGAAGCGATGTGGTGCAGCAAATGTTCAAACACTGAAAAGAGCAAAAAGACATGTCAGACTTTACAAATGTGTCTTGGCAGAGCCTGAATGCAGTGTGTGTGCGTGCGTGTGCATGTGTCTGCGCGTGCATGCATGTGTGTGCGCGTGCTCTGGCAGAGCAGTAACTGTCGGATTGCAGTTTAAAGTCTTGTAGTTTTGTTCTCTCACGGCTCAGTGTTTGCGTCTATGACAGAATAACAGGATATGGCATCTCACACCCTCTCAAACACTGCCATTTTCCACGTTGTGGTTTTTAACCTGTCGTTGCATTACAGTTTGCCTGAGGCGAGCACGGGGGAAAGCCTTTGTGTTGCATCGCGGTGTTTCTTTTGTACTTATTTAGCACTGCTAGGCTGCCACAAAAAGAGCGTTCCCACAACTTCTGAAGAAAATACAATAAGAAAAGAATGCATAAATACAAGGGGTGGAAAAAAATCAATGTATTGCAATCCTTTTTTTTAATTATATATTTTTTAATGCCAGAATCGATATATTTGCTTAATTTGAGTCTATGTGGAGGTAGAAGGAAGTTATGCTTTTATTGTTGTAGTCTGAGTTACGTGACAGCATATCTGTTTCAATAACCCAAACAAAGTGGTAGTGAGCCAAAACCATGGATGTATTATTAGAACGAGAAAGTATAAAACGCTGGAGGGTCCGTGTGGATACGACCTGCACCCTCCCATGCTAAATCCAGCGTGGTAAACACCAAACATCCAGTAAAGGATGGAAACACTTTGGGTTTCACACATTGACAGGAAAAGCAGAGCTAGACATCACGGCTAAAGCTGCATGCTAACTCTTTCATGGACAGGAAACGTTGTCGTATGGCGGTAACGTGCTGTCCAGCTTGCCAGCACTCTAATCTCCGTGGTCAAATGGGCCGACGGTTCAACTGTAGAGCACCCATATACTGACTTTTATGTTAAATGCATTGAAACGGCCCCGATGGAGCTGACCATGGATGGATAAAGAGAACGGAGCTGACGGGAGAGCTAGAGATGGACTTGGCGGAGTTACCGGAAGTATACACGTGTGACTACATCTGGTTTTCAAAATAAGGTGTTAACTAAGGGAACTGTGTATACAACATACATATATGGAAACAAGATTGATTGAATTATATTCACCAGAAGTATAAAACATTACATGTCCCTTATAGATTAAAAAGAAAATACCTCTAATTTGAGGGAAATGTATTTATTCTTTGATTTTTGGGTTGCTTGAAAAAAATTTATTAACAATTCCTGGCAATAACTGATATATTTGACATCTCTCACTTCATACATGCTGAAAATCAAACATTTTTACCGTATTAATTTAGATACTGTATTTTCCAAAGTAAAAGCCTCTAGAAGTGTATGATTCAACTTTTCCCCATGGTCTAGTGTTAAAATAGTTAACAAAAATCGCAACAAATTGTAATATCGAATCGCAATGTAAAATATGCATTGATGTCAAAGCTAAAGCAAAACTACACAGCAGTGCATACAATCCATCACTTTTGGGTTGAATACGTGTTGACATGATCAAAGAAACACAGCTTCCACCTGAAACACGGTTAGAAAGCTGGCATTGCTGCCTTCTGATGTGTGAAATATGATGACTACAGCCATTACAGTCATATTACAGAGAGGCATCCAGCTGCTGAAATGTGCTGCTTTAAAGTCTCACCAGGCTGGATAATGGTAATGTGATATTTGCAGTTAAGCTGCTCTCAAACTCCAAATGCTTGCTGCAGCATTTTTTGTTTGTTAGAGCCCAACTATGAATCACAATTTGCTTTGTGACACTATATGATACATTCTGAAGGATTTCCTTCCAGCACTGTGCCAAGTCTAATATCATATTTGAGGTTTTAGCTGAACAAGCAGTGTGAATCCTTCTTATATCATTATCGCACTTTTGATGCCAACTGAGGTTAGCCTGCAGCACTGCTAGACTGTCTCTGGTGATCACACATTTGTTTATGTGTGTCAAATTAGAGTTCCTCTTCCTCCTGTGTTCAACTGAAGAATGAGAACGTCACCGTTGCACCAAAAGGAAATAAATAGAAAGTAACAGCCGTTATTTTTAAGCTAAAGCAAATTTAGCAACTGTTTTCAGGTATGGCCTGGACAAAGTAATTGTTAGTTCATGGCTACATTGTGCACATCCTTTCAGGAGAAGCTGAACACTCTCAGTACACTTATTGAAATCATTATTTAATTTGGACTGAACAAACTGGCTAAGAAGTCCCTCAGCTCCTCAGCTCCTGGCTCTTAGTGCTCAGCTCTTCTCCTGTTGTCAACGACTAATCATCCAGTTTACTGCGGACCACCAGCCACCGCTGACTCAGCCAATGCTGCCATCTGGGCTGGAACAGAAAACACAACAGACTTCTCACTGGCTCTCCAGCCTCAGATGCTCAGCTAACAGATTGGATGTGTGTGCGAGTGTGCGAGTGTGTGTGCGAGTGTGTGTGTGTGTGTGTGTGTGTGTGAGTGTGTGAGACACAGTAAATAGTGAAAGAGAAATAAACTGTATACAGTAACATGAAGATGGAGAGGAAAAAGTTTGAAAAATTAAAATAATAAAATGATATATCCTCCTTTTTAGTTTTCATAAGATATCATTGCAACAACCATATGAAGGCGTTTGATTTGACATCCAAACAGGCGTGTTCACTCATTCTGACTAGACATCTGTTCAGGTTAAAGTTGGTTGGATGTATTGTTATGACACGCTCTTTATTTTTTTTATTGTGTATTTCTAATATGTACTAGCTCTGGGCGATATGGAGAAAATCAAATATCACAATATTTTTTACCAAATCAATATCGATATTGTAGAGTTGACCATTGCTGCTTTCACAAAATATTTACACAATGAGATTTTTTTATAAATAATCATCACTAATGTGGATATAATGACTATGTGGTTAAAGGCAAATAATAGAACACCTATAACAGACTGGTAAGTTCAGAATATCACATCACTTTATTGTAATGTAGCCTTTAAACCCAGGAAAAGCCAACACTTATTCCATATTACAATATTACGATATCCAGAATCTAAGACGATATCTAGTCTCATATCACATATCGATATAATATGGATATATTGCCCAGCCCTACTAGACGTCTGTTCAGGTTGAAGTTGGTTGAACATATGCTGGGGTGTACTAATAACAATGGATGTGCTTGTTATGACACACGCTCTATATTTTTTTTATTGTTTATTGCCAATACTGTATTTACCCAGGACTCTCTGGAAAGCAGTATTAATACTGAGTGGATTCTCCTGGTGAAAGTGATTGGGCTCGATGGAGGCAGTGTAGGTGTAGTTTAGTAAAGCGCTAAAGTAAAGTGCATATAAATGCAGCATCCCTACTCTGCTTGTTTCTGTGTCTTTACCACATGCATATGACATGTTGGTGTGTGACTGCAACTTCAGAAAATAAATGAAAACATCTGTGGGTGGACCAAGGGTCCATAGGGACTTTACGGGGCGGCTGTGGCTTAGAGGTAGAGCGGGTTGTCCACCAGTCAGAAGGTCAGCAGTTCGATCCCCAGCCCCTCCACATGACAAAGGTCGCGTCCCGAAGGCTGAGCCATCGGTGTGTGAATGAGTATTTAGATTAGATCCTGATGGGCAGGTTGGCTCCTTGCATGGCAGCCTCTGCCATCAGTGTATGAATGTGTGTGTGAATGGGTGAATGCTGACATGTAGTATAAAGCACTTTGAGCGGTCGGAAGACTAGAAAGGAGCTATATACTGTAAATTCTAGGCCATTTACCATTTATGATTAGTAATTACTATCAATAATAGGACAATTTAAAGACATTTTGACATGCCAAAGCAAGAAAATAAATGATGGCTGAATTCCATTTAGCTGTTTCAGTTTCAGGGTCCTGACATTTTGCATGCAGGGTCCTGCAGGTTCAGGGTCCTGACATTTTGCATGCAGGGTCCTGCAGGTTCAGGGTCCTGACATTTTGCATGCAGGGTCCTGCAGGTTCAGGGTCCTGACATTTTGCATGCAGGGTCCTGCAGGTTCAGGGTCCTGACATTTTGCATGCAGGGTCCTGCAAGTTCAGGATCCTGACATTTTGCATGCAGGGTCCTGCAGGTTCAGGGTCCTGACATTTTGCATTTTGCATTGCCCCACTGCCGTGGCTCAAAGGTGCTCTATACGATATCCAGAGCATTAATACAGCAGCAGATAACTATTGTCTATGTAAAGTAGGAATGTTAATAATGAACCGTTTTATCGTTAACCCACATTAAGCATTTTAACCGATTAACGCTATCGGTTAAAACAGTTAAAAGAAAAGTTAATAATTAATTAAAATGATGAGCGGCTCAGAGGAGCGGCTCATCCTTTTTGGATAAAAGCTGTTCCACCTTAACAGCCCACCTTAAGAGGTGGAGCCAGAGTTGCAGGATACAGGAAGTTGACTCCGATCTCTCGAGCTTGCTTGAGCCAAGCCCCCAAGAAGTGCGCCGGTCGTCGATCCGAATCCACAGTTATTTCCCTTCCTCCATTCTGTGAGTGAGACCCAGACCGAGGCTGGAGCGCAAGCCGTGACGACACCGTGACGTTGTGACCGAGTCATGTGACCGAGCGGACGCTACTGCGCATGTTGCATGTGCCCAAGATCCGGGTGCTTTTCCAGACGGAAGTCGAGACACTTAGGCTTTATGCGCCAATGAGCAACTTTCATAGGAATGACCGGGGCCCCCGCCTCCAACGCTGGATCCAGTTCTCTTTATACATCCATGGCTTGAGCGGAGCGGAGGAGTTGTAGCATTTATTTACCGACAAATAAACTGTACACACACTGCTACGTTCACAGCTATGACTCCATTGCCTGTTGTGCTCATACACTACAGCTGGCGCACCGCTGCATGCGAGGTACAAATCTTGTCAGTTAACGGTTCATAATCGGTTAACAAGGGTCGGTTATCGGTTAAGAACATTTTTCAAAACTAGCATCCCTAATGTAAAGATATAGAGGAGTAATGTCTACCTGAGCAGAGAATGAAGTCACTCTCCCTCTGTGTGTGTTGTAATCCGAGCTTCTCCTTGCTTTCTTGACACAGCCGGGAATGGCCGCTCATGCTTTTATTGCATGTTAGTGCATGTGAGCGTGCCCCACTGGCTAACTCACGGCTACTGTTCTCATACAGAGGTTACAGCTGATAACGGCGTCTCGACTGATGGCGGTGTGGCGCCCACCCTCGGGTTTCCCCTCAGGTAAACACTGCTAGCTCTGTTAGCACTGTTGCATTGTTTCCACTGTTAGTGCTGTTAGCACCGTTAGCGCTGGTAGCCGGCAGCAATAGGCAATAGAAATACTCCTAATCTTGCATTTAGCACCTTTAATGGGACATTTGAATACAACAACGCCAGCATTAACAGTATTAGTAACCCCTGTGCTTTTTCTTACAATGACGAGTCAAAATGAAAAAGGCCTGTGACTACTCAGGGTTATCATTTTAGCCATAATTGTGTACCCACTTACACAAGGAGCCTTTTCAGTCCCACAATTTGGCAAAGCAGGATTAATGAATCTCAGCTGTTAGAACAGCTTATCTCTTAAAAGCTTAAAGTGTATTAAGCCACCAGCCTTCAATGTTCACCAGGAATAATGTCCTCCAGTCAAATTTCTCCAATATTTTTATTCATTGTTGGACGGCCTCGATCTCCTCCTGTTTTTTATTACTTTCAGGAAATTAGTTATTTATGTCTAGTCAACCATGGCGGTGTCGCCATGCAAATCTGTCTGCTCCAAGTTCCTGTTTTACCCCAAACTACCCGTCTCTTTATCTGTCCGTCTGTGATAATAAGTGTGTGTCGAACTGCGCTGCTTTATGACCCCGCACACTTCCCGCTCACGTTTCACTTTTCATACTCACATCCTGTCAGCGGGACAACAGCTCTCTGTGAGTCTGTTTGCTGTGTGCAGTCTCAGTATGCTCTCGCTGGCTAATACTGTACTGTGCAGAGGCCGTGCTTGTAATTGTCAGTCCTGTTGAGTTTATTACCCCTCAAGTGCTCCAGTATTACTGTTGCTATGCTTTTCTTTTGGTTTGTCATAATGTTACTTTCTGATGAAACAACATAGACTCTCCACAGAAATCATTCAAGCTTGTTTTATAATAGGAAATGGATTTTTTTAGGGGGTTAACTAAGAGGGTTTCAAACCCTCCAACTTCCAAAACACATAGCTCACATGTGCTAATGCACAGCAATGTTTAAGGATGTTCTTTTTTTCAAGATTTATTTGAACTCTCACCTGCTTTGATTCAATACTATCACAATACTTGGGTGCCGATATGTATTGCGATTCTACAAGTATTGCAATTCGATATTATGACTTTTTTAACACTAGACCATGGGAAAAAGTTGAGTCATACACTTCTAGGAACTTTTACTTTGAGAAATATCTAAATTGATACAGTAAAAATGTTTGATTTTCTGCATGTATGTAGTCAGAGATGTCCTGAAGACAAATATATCAGTCATTGTCAGGCATCAAAGAATAAAGACATTTCTCTCACAAATTAGCAGTATTTTCTCCATTGGGGCCGTTTGAATGCATTTAACATAAATGTCAGTATCTGGGTGCTGTACAGTTGAGCTGATTTGACCACGGAGATGAGAATGGCGGCTGGCTTGACTGCACGTTACTGCAATACGATAACGTTTCCTGTCCGTGACAGAGTTAGCATGCAGCTTTAGTCGTGATGTCCAGCTCTGCTTTTCCTGTCAATTTATGAAACCCAAAGTGTCTCCATCCTTTACTGGATGTGTAGTGTTTACCACGTTGGATTTAAAATGTGAGGGTGCAGGTCGTATCCACACTGACCCTCCGCCATTTTTTACTTTCTTGTTTCGGCTCGCTGTGGTTTGTTTTGGTTGACGGATACGGGACGGATATGATGTCACATTACTCAGACTACAACAATAAAAGCGGTAACTTCCTTCTACCTCTGCATAGACTTAAATGAAGCACTTACGGTATATTGATTCTGGCATTCAAAAATCTATTTCAAAATCGAAAAAAAAATAAAAATAAATCGTGATACATAGATGAATCAAATTTTTTCCCCACCCCTATTATTTAGCTTTGTAAGGTGTCATGCTGCCTCTTTCAGATAAGTAACCTGTTGTTTTTTAAACAAACCTGAGTGGTGGTACGACTGGGTCATTTAAAATGCACACCATCTGTCCTATCGATTTTATATAAACTACTTTGAACCACCGGCTTCTTTGCTTTGCCAGTTTATTAATGCACAAATGCCCAAAGCATCTTGCTTTCTAGGCCATTGGAAAATTGGAAAGATTTGGAGAATATGATACAGAACAAATAGGTTGAAAGTTATGAAACTACAAGACAAAGAGTCTCATTCTTTGTCACCTGTCCTACTTGTGTCATGCTACACAGGTGCTATAAATCAGCAATTTTGATCACGCATCTCTTTACAGAGTTGATTGCCATTTAACAAACGGCAAACGTTGTCACACTTCTGCTCTGTGAATCCCGCTTTCTGGTTTATGAAGTGAAATTACCTGCAAGCCACTTCTCCTTTTGCTGTTTCAGTATGATGCTTCTGCCACATCTGTGAGTTTGAATGCATTTACAGTTGTTGAGTTTAAAAACAGTTTGTGATACAAATATGCATCACAGAGTGCACCACTAGCTGAATGTATAAAAAGTATAGTATTTAACCTTGACAGAGATTAGAGAGCTGACTGCGTGCTGCCAAGCCACCTGTTTTTTCTGCATTTCCACAGCTCGCAGAGTGATCTTGGCCTTCGCCTCTGACCGGCTTTTTGCAATTCAGCAGCACTCTCACTGATCTCAGCAGGTGCAGGAATCCAGAGATTTACAGCTGTTTATTGTTCATGACAAGCTAACAGTCTGAGAGAGCAGGAATATTAAGAGGACAGCCGTCACGCTTTAAAAACCAGTGGAGTGAACAAAACAACAGCAGTTCGGTCAGGGCAGGGCACCGACTGTGTCAAAACTGATTTACTGTGTTTGTGTGTGTGTGCCCGTGTGTGCGTGAGCTGCAAAGTAATGGCTTGAACTCTGATCCTGAAGACTGTGTGTTGGGATTGTGATGATTAATGCTGGTTATTAGTCTTGATAATTTGATTACATCATTATTTGGAGGTCCAGAGGGTGTTGCAAGAAAAATGGATATTTTCTTTGTGTTGCATACAAGCTGCAGTCCTACCAAAACTTTAGTATACATACAACTATGCATGGGTAATTGTGCAGTCTGTGTGTGTAAAAATATAGATATGTTCAGTTGAAATTAGTCTCAATTTGTCAAAGGTTAACATAGCACTCTTATCACTTTCAGTAGTCAGACTTCCTATTCTCTGACATCGTGCTTTGTACAGGCTCCTCTATTTGTAACTGAGTGTGTGTGTGTGTGTGTGTGTGTGTGTGTGTGTGTGTGTGTGTGTTGAGCTAGACTTTCACTTACCAGGCAGGGATACCAGATCTACAGCATGCAGACTCAGAGGTATCAAAGTGAAAGCAGCGTAAGGAGGAAACAAAAACAATTGACCTAGATATGTTGTATGACTAACTGAGCAAGTGCACCTGATCTTGGCCTCGGTCGAGCCAACAGACTTGTCTGATGACAGAAACCAAAGTCATGGTCTGTAAAGGTCAATTGTCGTCTGCTAGACCGATCTGAAGTGATTAGCACTGATCCTTCACAGTAGAGCCAGCGTCCATGGAAAGCCATGAAACAGGTTTGTTTTCTCAAGGAGCACCTCTGTGCCCCACTCCCTGCGTTGGTATAGCCTGTTTTTGCAGAAATTGCCTAGAGACTATTACTCTGAGCTGTGAACAATAATCTCAGCATCTTGTGTCCTCTAGCTCAGTGTTGAAGGATGAACAGTAAGTGGTTCAATATTAGCAAAATCAAATATCCCAATATTGGTAATATGAAGCTACCTTTGTTTTAGGGTTGATTATTTGGGTTTTGTAAGATATTTAGATAAGAAAAAAATGAGAGGATCATTATCAATCATGCAGATAATGATAATGATAATGCAGGTATATGAATTTGTGATAATTTATCTTAACTTGAGTAGGCTATTAAAGGAATAGTTCAACATTTTGGCAAATGCTTCTTAGTTTTCTTGATTTCTTAGTTTGATAAACTGAGGTGTAAAAATGACAATTGATGCTTTTACAGACTGTCTCTTGGCCAGACACAGTGGTGCCAGTTTTGTGTGGATTAACAAGTATGAATTAAAGCTGCAGTAGTCAGTATATTTTTGGCATCATATGGCAAAAATGCCATAATAACCTTTCAGCATATTGTAATTCAAGTGTTCTGAGTGAAAACTTGACTTCTGCACCTCCTCATGGCTCTGTTTTCAGGCTTTAGATAATCTAGCCCGTGACGGGAGAGAGAGCGTTCCTATTGGCTGTTCACTCAACGGAGGCAGCTGTCAATCACTCGCAAACTCTGATCAAACGGTCAAACTAGGCAGCTCTGATCAAATACTAATCAATATTCTGTTACTGAAATGCCTATTTCTCACTTCAAATGTTTTCAGAGTCATCTTGTAGTGCACGGTTTAACTGTAAAATCAGAAAAGTTTGCTCCGGTTGGTGGGCGGTGGTTGGTATTTCCTCAACTGATCTTAACATGGCTGCCGGGTCACAAACTACAAGCTGCTAGCTTGACAGCTGTGAGTACCAACAATAGCCATGTTCGTTGTTTACGTTCATTATGATATGTTTATGTTCATAATGATAATTGTGGGGAAGAGGTTTTGGTGGGAGGCCTGAAGGGACAGACTGTCAGTGTTGCCGACTTGGCAACTTTCTCTCTAGATTTGGGGGCTTTTGGAGCTAGTGCTGCTAGCTGCTACTTTCATTGGAAAAAGAGTTGTTTAGTGAGTTTACTCTTGCTAGTTTCTTATCAACCCTACCTTTAACCGTGTTAATTAGTGAGCTTCAGAGGGGCTGGTAGGTGGACTTTGTTACCTTCGGACAGGGCCAGACTCGCTGTTTCCAGTCTTTTTGCTAAGCTAAGCTAACCAGCTGCTAACTGCAGCTTCATATTTAAATGATTAATTCTCTCATCTATCTCTCTGCAATAAAGCCAATAAGCTAATCCCCAAATAATGACAAACTGTTCCTTAAGGTTCAGAACATCTTTTACTTACTGCTTAGAGGTACCAAAGATTACAAATGGACTCAATTTAAGTAGTAATAAGTAGCATAGTATAATAACATAAATCCTCGACATTATCCAGTCACAATATCACAATACGATAACTAGCAATAATGAGCAGCTCTAGTTCACTTCCCTTCGATGCAAAACATGTATCCACCTTCAGTATGGCAAGTTGTTTTGGATAAATACATTAGATTAGTTTTATTGTTTTTAGGTAATATCTATGGCAGCAGTAGCACATCTGTTTGAGTATATTGATTAGGATTACCTTGCTTCCGGGGTCAAGGTAGCTTCTGTTAGCCTAGCTCGGGTGCCTCCACCCAGCTAGTGGTGGAGATTGCTTGATGCTCTCACGTACACACTCGGTGACACTAGTTTCACACAAGACTCAGTCACACACAGACATGGTTCCCTTTGTATCTGCAGTGCTGTTGACATGCAGGGTTTGGCAGAACAGAAGTGGCATTGAGCAGAGACGTAGGAGGAATTTCTACGCCTGGAGTCCCACTCTACGCTGCAATGGCTGCTAGTAGCCAGACAGCCACTCTGCCTCCTCCTCCTCTCCAAATACCAAAACGCCCTCCTTAACTTTCCTACATGCATTTTGCCTTTTCTTTTCCCTCCTTGTATTGTTCTCTTCATGCACTCTTATGTGCTTAGGCAGTCTGTCTCTCTCTATCCCACTTTCTCTTTCTCAGCATTGACAGAAGCCTCTCTGAGTTGTTTACTACGTCCAATGACCCCCCCCCCCCCTCTCTCCTCAGCTCTGTGAACAGAAAAAATGACCACTGTGAGTCTCTGTTGGCATTATCAGTGTCCCTCTCCCTCTCTCTCTACAGCACAGGCCAGATGTTGAGGAGGGATAGTGGTGAGTTTGTAATGAGCAAGTGTAAAATTAGGCAGCAGTCCCAGCTGAGTGAACCAGAGGGCACGCAGAGCCAGCACTGAACAGATCGGAGTACTGCTGCTGCATACAGTGCTTCAGTGTCACTGACTCAAGTGTGTGTGAACGTGTGGCTGTGTGATATGCTATGGTTTCTGAGTTGAGAGCATTTCAGAGAGCAACATGAGCTGTGCTTGACGTACGAGTCCTAACTGCTAAAGAGTTCTTCAGTGTGTGTAGAGTGTTTAGAGCACGGTTAGTAGACCAAAACAGTTGAATCCTGTGCTGCTATGTGAAGTAGACTGTAAGAGGGACGGATAAAGAGAGTCAATGATACAGCAGAGAGAAGCAAGGCTGCCATTGTGGTGGTGACCCCCCCTCCCCTCCCCCAGCCCGTGTCCATATTAGGGCAAAACTCAGCCAACCTCCCCTGGAGCTGGGCTCAACCCCCCAACACGCCCTGCTGTCACATTTGCTCCAGCAAAGGGAGCCTGAGGGAGACGCAGCTCCCCTAACCCAATTTGAAGGCCTGTTTTCCCGGCCAGTCACAACGGCACAAGGATTTTAAAAATGGAGGCAGAAGGCTAAGGCCAATCGTGTGTTGTTTTTTTAAGTAGCTGGCGTGTTTTAATGTTTGTTTTTGAGGATGTGTAAGTAAAGGGAAACTTTGCAGATTTTAATCGGCTTTTTATCGTACACAGACAAGTTGGTCAAAAAAATCTTCAAAATTGACAGGAATTACAATTCAGGTGTAAAACTTTTTAATGCAGCAACAAATTGGTCAAAACCCAAACAGGAATTGAAATGCCAGTATATAATGTATATGGTATATAAACATAGAATTGAATTGAATATATCGGCCCCATTGTCACCGATACCCGATCCAGCTATTTGAGTCAGTATCGGCCCGATATCCGATCCAGTATCGATGCATCCCTAATTAATGTTATCAATTTTTATCACAGTTATGCTACTGACTAGGGCTGTCAACAAATATTCAAATTTTTTATATATATTTGAATGATAAAAGAAACAGATATTTGAATAATGATGGCAGAGAACTCAGAGAGAGTGACACTGTGTCCTAACAGCAAGCTTTACGTTACGTCACGTAAACAAACCACGTACCCATCAGCTGTCACTCGAGATCAAACTTAAGACGTAACCACTTAAAAGGTGGGTGAGTAGCACTTGCTATCTTCTGACGTTTGTACTTTGTAATTGTAGAGAATAGATATATGCATAGTTCCAACCTATGTGTTCTTTTAGAACGAATGCTCAAACATCATTACTACCCAACTCTACTTAGTTCTTAGGTTGTATAATAGTTTGGCATACTTGTCACTTGGTACCTCTTTCAGGATTGTTTTAGGATACAAAACTTTGTAGAGTAGAACAGTAAGAACACTCAGCAGCAGGCAATGAGGTAGCGAGTATGCTCAGATTATACCAGACCAAAGGTCAACGCCACATAAGTAGATCTACACTCATTTGTTTAGAGATTCATTGCCAATTCTATTAGGGTGTTTTAAGGTGTAAATGCTCACCAATTAGACCAAGTAATTTAGGAAAAACAGAAGCAGTCTGTACAGAGAGGTACTTTGGATAACACTGGCAGTGAGACACACACCAGTTAAACAATTGGTTTGTGCTTGCCAGTCATTTTCCAAGAGATTCCCAAACAGAAGTTATTTTGGGTCACTGGTGTTGATTTTGGTTTCCTTTGGTTTATACAAAGTCCCTCTCAGAGGAAATGGGGTGACAGACTTAAAGAGCTACTTGGTTAGTACGCAGACATATTAGACATAGGTCAGTTACACTTGTTTAATCTCACACGTGATCACATAAATTGACAGGTTTGGATGAGTACACACTGGCCAAAGAGCTTGTTGGGAGTGTTCAAACTGTGTATTGAAAAGTTCAGGCATCCATTATTTTTTGAATCGGACATCCAGTCAAGCAAAAATGTGAAAACAAAACATTTAGAGATTAATGGCGTATTAGTACTTAACGGTCATGGTTCAATACGGCACAGTTGGAAAAACGAAAGATAATATTTTTAAAACGTCAACTCTAAATGGAAGGTAATACGCCATGATTCTTGCTGTAAAAGTAAAGGCAGTAGGCACTCAAACATTGCATTATGGTCAATAGATAAATCGACTACATTGCACCGACGTACTGACTACATTGTCAGTACGTCATTGTAAGCGCACTGTGCTCTCTAAAGTATGGTTGTGCACCTGCAATAGTAGAAAACATTCATTATTGCTTTGACCTGACCTGAATTTGCACTACTGAATATGCTAGCCGTACAGGCAGGGCTAAACTGAGTGGCATGTTTTTAGATAATAGTCAACAACTGACACACTGCTAAAGGTCCTTGTGAGGACCAACCACTTAGCAGGGGGAATCACCAGAGGCCCCACAATACATTATATTATCACGATACTTTAGTTACCATCTTGTTGCAATTTGAAACATTTTGCAATATGCTGAGTATTGTGTGAGATACGTTGCGATTTATTGCCTTTTTTCAACTGCAAATTATGCTTTCTGATTTATTTAATAAGATACAGTTCTCACTCTGTTCATTTTTGAGTTTTCATTCACATATCTTGAGGTCAGAGGTCAAGGGACCCCTTTGAAAATGGCCATGCCGGTTTTTCCTCACCAAATGTTTGTACAACTTTGGGGCGTTATTTAGCACTCTTCCCGACAGGCTACCATGACATGGTTGGTACCAATGGATTCCTTAGTTTCATATGATACCAGTATCTTCTCTCTAACATTAAGAATTTAAGAAGAGCCAACTACAACCTCTTACAGACAGAATAGCAGCCGGGCCCACCCGTCGGTAGGGCTGCACAATCAATCGAATATTAATCGCGATCACGATTACCTAATTATTTTAGAACGTAACCGCCAGGAAACAATCAGAAAATAACATTTTATTTCTCTGATTTGCTGCTTTGTTTTCACTGCGGTCGCTCTCTCTGTTCACTCTACAGCTCGTTTCGACCATCGCTGCTCTCTCCCTCCCTTGCTAGTAGAGCCAACGAGGAGTAGCTAACTTTGAATGCCTTGTGTTTCCAAACAGCAACCGACAACGGTTGCATATTATACGTTTAAGAACAACTAATTTAATCAGACTCTTTTTATATTGTAATTCATTCCCATGATGCTGCTCTGAGTAATCACAGTGACCGGCTCGTCTGTCAAACGGAGCTACACAGCTCTGTTGTGGTGCTTATGGTGCGTTCATATCAATGGTAGATTATAACGTTATCATGATGCGTTCATATGTAATCTTGTAAAATGTAGTTTTTGGCGAGAAACTTGAATAAATCCAGTTTGAAGAAGATGTTTTAACAGCAATATAAAATAGATATTAGAGAGGGAATTATGACCTGTTTAACTTCCTAACACTAGCTCTGAGCAGCTTAACATATATACGAATTACAAGATTAATAATTTATTTCCTAATCATTTGAATTGTGTGTTTTTATGCTAACGACTATGGATGACAATGACAAAGCATAAGGATAACATTTAGAATGTTTGATGGCTGGAATGTAGCACAACATTGAAATGAAAGCAGCGCTCTGTTTATTTAAATGTGAATTTGCAATAAAAATATTTTGGCCCTAAAATCTAGGAATAATAGTGATAAATAACCGTGGTCTCAATATTGTTCAAAATAATCGTGATTAGCATTTTGGCCATAATCGTGCATGCCGTCGGATTGTTAAAATAAAAGATGGATACTTGACGTCCGTGTATCAATACAATATTGCCACGCAAAGTATCAAGATACTACTTTCTTTTTTTTTCCCCCACCCCTACAACCACTTCTGTATTCATGTTTTGCACGTCCCATGACGTAGACTCTAATTAGATTATATTAGGCTATTCATTTGTAATGACTTGGTTTAATAAGGCATACCACACAGGAAGTAGAGGAGTACGAAGAAAATGTTTGATTTAATACACAGAAAGTTGTGAGGCATGTTTGCTTGATTGACAGATGGCTTAGCATAACTTCTTTAGTGAACTGGATACTGTAGCTTCATTCCATAATTACTGTGATTTTTCACTAGATACTAAGCTACATTTTCATCACAAGATCCCCAGATCTGATTTCTTGCCAAAATGGCTGGTAGATAAACTCCCAGGCTCAGGCAGCATGTAGGAGCATTTGGCTGGTGGTCATATTCCTCCGTCTGGGATTTACTGTGTTCGACCAGATCCACAAGCCTTTTTAAAAATGAATTTGTTTTTGTATTGGCAGCTCTTTGTTCCTCAACAAGGGCTGCACGGTGGTGCAGTGGTTAGCACTGGCGCCTCACAGCTAGAGGGTTGCAGGTTCGAATCCAGCTTGGGACCCTTCTGTGTGGAGTTTGCATGTTCTCCCCGTGTTAGCGTGGGTTTTCTCCGGGTACTCCGGTTTCCTCCCACAGTCCAAAGACATGTAGGTTAGGTTAATTGTGGACTCTAAATTGCCCGTAGGTGTGAATGTGAGCGTGAATGGTTGTCTGTCTATATGTGTTAGCCCTGCGATGGACTGGCGACCTGTCCAGGGTGTACCCTGCCTTCGCCCAATGTCGGCTGGGATCGGCTCCAGCCCCCCCCGCGACCCCTAACGGGATAAGCGGTTGCAGATGGATGGATGGATGGATGGATGGATGTTCCTCAACATGTACAACACAGTGGGCTCCAACTCTGCCTGGGATTGTGCTTTTCAGAATCAGAACTGAGAAGACTGTCTTTTCTGTTTCATTATGTTCCAGGTTCAGTGTTTCATATGCATGGCTGTTTGAAATATGTTTACCAAGATACAGGAGAGGAACTTTGGTTCGCCTTATTACATTTGACCTTTCACGAGGCTTGTTTGACAGTGCTGTAGGTTGTAGATTCATTAATAGTCACCTGAGTGAGAGGAAGCAAACTGGAACCAGATTCCTTAAACTGCAGGTCCGGTTCAGCCGGCTTGGAGTAGAGCGGAAAAGCAACAGCCTTCCTGTTACATGTAATAATTATTTCTGTATTTCTGCATCAGGTATATAGAGACAATTATTGTGTGTTTCTTACCCTAGGTTATGAGCGTATATGAGATGAACAGTGGTGATTATGTTGCTAGATATTGGGTTTGTAATTATTAATCAGGATTGTTTTGATTTGAGGGGACAAAACACCTCAACTTTAATTATTTTATACCAACTTGACTTGACTACAGCAGACATTCTGGAAATATTTAGAGATGCACCAATCGAAACCGGACGGGTTTCAGTTGATCGGTTTCATATTTCATTTTTTTTTTTTTTTGTCACATTTCCACTCATGTGCCGCATGATAGTTTTACGTTGCATACAAAGCGGCATAGACATTAATGTCACGGCCAAACACACACAACATTTCATCGGTGTGGAAGTTCTCCAGTGTGAGTGAAGAAGACATAAAGCCTGCAATTTGACCCAGATAAGCTGTGAAGGATCAACCTTAAAAACATGTGGAGACAACTCACTTTTCAGACGCTTACTATAACGGAGCTAACAGCTAACGTTAACGGAGGTTGCACTGGCATTATGATGCGTTCATCTAGGGCTGTAAGTCGATTAAAATATTGAATTGTGATTAATTGCATGATTGTCCATAGTTAATCATGATTAATTGCAAATTAATCAAATTTTTTGACTATGACTTGCCCCAAACTGCATGTGATTATCATAAAGTGGGCATGTCTGTAAAGTTGAGACTCGTGGGTACCCATAGAACCCATTTTCATTCACACATCTGGAGGTCAGAGGTCAATGGGCCCTTTGAAAATGGCCATGACAGTTTTTCCTTGCCAAAATTTTAGCGTAAGTTGGGGGCGTGATTTAGCGCTCTTCCCAACAAGCTAACATGACATGGTTGGTACCAATGGATTACTTAGGTTTTTCTAGTTTCATATGATGCCAGTATCTTCACTTCAGAACTGAGCCTGCTACAAGCTAAACATTGCGTTAATGCGTTAAAGAAATTAGTGTTGTTAAAACAAATTTGTGCTAACGTGATATTTTTTGTATTATTGCGTTAACTTTGACAGCCCTGATTTAAATGAAAATACAATACAATGTGTGTTTTTAGGCAAATAACCACTATAGATGACAACAACAAAGTAAAAGGATTTAGAATTATTGACGGTTCACACTGACTTTGGGACGGTTGAAATAATTTTTCGGGATAGTGGTGAAATAAGTTAGTCTGCAGCCTTGCTGTCAATCATAGTTCTTAGGAAGAAAAACAGCAAAAATCTGAGTTTGGCAAAGAAAATTGCAATCGCTACATCTCTAGAAATATTTGGTGAAGAGCAACTGTAATTTTTACAAGCACAGTAATACTGTAGTCCTGTTGCACACATGAAGCTCTGCAGCTCTAACTACATGAGAAAAAAACAACTTAACACAGTCCTCACACTTTTCAGCGCCCGTTTAACCTGCCTGGGTTTCTTTTTCTTTTTTTGGTGTACAGCGGTTAAGTAGACCGACACATTTCCTGTTCAACTGAGTATCAGTTGATGAATGAGGTTTTACTCGCTGTAGTGTGAACTCTTAACATTTTCCTGTTTTCCATTTGTAGTATTGAAGGCTTGAGTGCTCTGCAAACAAACACATTCGATGTTATAAAATGAATACAAAGTGAATGTCGGCACTTGCTCTCATACAACACTGTCAAAAAAATGAACCTTAATGGTTAGTGATGTCCCTGTTTCCCCTTCACCCCCCCTAAAATCCCCACCCAGAGCTCACTCGGCTGTTATGAATCCATCATCCATTCATCAGCTGTTGCCATGCAGAATGGAAGAAAGATGCTCCAGAGTTGACACACACACACACACACACACACACACACACACACTCACATTAATTTACTCATGGGAGGGTTGCAGTCTTCCAGCCCAGTGAGCCTCCATTGAGGGTTAACCCTTGTTTGAACCCTTAGAGGGCATCTGCAGAAGGCAGATAGTCCTGAGCCAGATGTGTCCCCCCCCTTCCTCAGTCACTCCCTGACTCCATCCTTTTCACACTGCAGTAGGGGACAGACTTTGCCATCCAAGACACATGCAGTCACCACAATGAAACACACACATATACACATATACCCACAGACACACTTTTATCTGCTTTATTTAGGCCTTAAAATGAGAGCTAAAGGTGGTCCCACCTGGGACTTCTGCTTACTCTTTACTCACTCACAAATTTGCACACCAACTCCCCTCGCGTGACCTTGAGCCATGTTGGAAATCTGCATTTTCCAGTGGTGGAGATAATGCTCATCCATGTAAATAATTGATTTACAGGTTCAATCCTGGATGTCTGTGAGCATCAACAGCTGTCACGCTATCCAGGGTTTGTGCCGAGGTCTCCCGTCGCCAGTTTTATGGAGTATGTAATGGAGCAGTAACGGCTGATTTGATTCAGAATGGTCATAAAGAGTCATTTTACACAAACCACACGAAATAACAATTTCGCAAAATGTGTGAAAATGTATGTGTTTCTTTGGCTTATAATACAAGTTACTTGAGTGATTTAAATGCCCTCAAACTAGGGATGTTAATAATTAACCGTTTAACCGAAAACCGACGAGGTCAAGGTCACTGTGACCTCACGTCCGTCCCATTCTCGCTTTAGATTTTGGATATCATAATATGGCATAAGTGTGGTTTTAAAGGTTGCATTACAGTAAAGTGATGTAATTTTCTGAACTCACCAGACTGTTATAGCTGTTCTATTATTTGTTTTTACCCACTTTGTCAGTATATCCACATTACTGATGATTATTTATTCAAAATTTCACTGTGTAAATATTTTGTAAAAGCACCAATAATCAACCCTACAATATCATTGCAATATCGATTGTGAGGTATTTGGAAAAAAAAGATTATATTTGACAATTTCACACAAATGTCTAACAGGATAAAATGATGAAGTGATGATATTTTGGACAGACATAGATGTAAAGTGCAACTTGACTGGTTGGTGGAGGCATACAACCACAAGGTGGTAATTCTAGTTTCTCTCTAACCCTCTGCACTAAATGATGCTTATCATATTTGTATCCCAGGCTAAATTGGAGTCATGGCTAATTTGGAATGCGGAAACTTAAATGCAGCATTAAGAAAACAATGGGTCTTGATCCAAAGTGGGTCACGGCTTGTTCCTCCCCTCAGGGCAAGAACATGTTTTGACTGACTGCAAACGAGACACTACAGTTCAGCAGTATGCATCTCTCTGTAAAGTCAAGAACCATTGTTGTTTAGTTTGGTTGATTTTTCAAGGAAGCGTAGTATGTCCAATCTGGTGTGACGGCCTCGACTGGAGTCTTTTCTTGGAGCTAGTTTTCTGAGTAGAGTCGTGTGGACAAAGTCACTTCTGCTGTCGACCTTGACAAATGCTCTCTGACTGACTTTGTCTCTTTGTATCTCCGTGCTCATCACTCGCTCATCACTGCAAGTAAAAATACACTGGATGTTACTTCACTGAATCAGCCCTTTACATGCCTGATTATAACTGTAGTGAAAATATGAAAGAGTACCATACAATTCAATAGCCCTGCAGTAAAATCACAAATGTTGTAGTGTTGTCACGATACTGGAATTTCCAACTTTGATAGAATACCTTGAAAAATATGGATATACAATGCCACTTTCAATACCTCTGGGAGAAATTGACACAACATTGAGGGCATACCATTTTAGATTTTTGTTATAATAATTTATAATTAATTTAATTTATTATAAGATAAATAGCTGTGTGTCAACGGCTGTTGAAGAGAAGAGAGAGTCTGTGTATTGATACTTTGATAAATAAGTATTGAAACTGTATCAAATATTCAATATTGATATGCGTTGATATTTCAATATTTTTGTCCACACTAATTTGTTGAAGTCTGTTTTTGTTTTGTTGAGGTCATTTCCAAGGCCAGTATGTAGTTTTAAGCACATATCCTGTTAGGTGTTTTCACTCAGTGTTAGTATGGCCTAGTAGTAATCACTTTCTCATGTTTCTCCACCCAGTTTCCTGTGCTGGGTGTCCAACGGCATGACTTTTGAGACTTTTCCGGTTATGACATTGCTTTGTGTTTATGAGTCATTCACCAGTAATTCCGGTTGCTACTGTAAATCACAGCTACAAAGGCATCTACATGGATGAGTCATTTCAGGTTGAATGGCAATAATCATTAAATGTGCCTGGCAGTCAGCATATTTCTGAGTAACATTTTCAAGGTAGCGTCAGCAGCTTACAGGATACACATCAGAAGAACTCTCCAAACATAATGAAAGCATATAGTATGTTGTGTTTACACACAAGGGATGTTAATAATTAATCACTGATCAATGAATTGGTCGTTGCATCTGAAATTTAATCGATCAGTCAAATAAAGATCTGAAATACAAACAACATGTAGTTACATTCTAGATATCAGTAGAATGGAGTATTTTCAAAGCATGTTTCAATGACTCGCATTCGCATCCAGAGAGCAGAGGAAGAGGTGGTGGAGGTGGCTACGCCGAACCCACATGCTGAAGGTGATGCGCCCGACAGAGACGCTCAGTCAGCAGCAGTCATACATCAGGCCTTTGCCATGGCTCTAGCTGGCAGCGTGGACAAGGAGATTAAGACATTTTTACGGGACATTCCCCATCCCTGGATACAAACCTGACAGACTGGTGGAAAGTCAGTGCGGGGGATTCACCTGACCGGCAAAGCTGTCACGCCAGTACATGTGCATACCTGCAAGATCTCCATCCGAGCAGGAGTTTTCAATAGTTTTTTCAAGAGTTTTCCTCTTCGATTCAGCAAGTTGAATCGACGGCGGCTGTCGGTGAGTGAAAACACTCTGATTGGCTGTTCAGCTTAAACGACTCAGTGCACGAGAAGAGAAACGGAAGTGAGGAAAACAAAACAACGAGTAAAATCATGAGGAAAAACACAGAAGGCTCGGCAAACGCTGCTTTGTTTCATTGAAGTATCATAACAACGGCTTGTATATCTGCTGTCCTCGGTCTTCCGGTTTCCCTTTTTGAATGACCAATACAGACTACTGCCACCTGCTGGTGTGGAGAGTTATTTCCTCTCACGCAGGCGCAGAACGTACGTGCTAACTGGTCGTCAGCTCTAGTCTTTGCGGTGTGTTCGAGCGCAGCTTTTTGGCCGAGACGAAGCCAACGTGAAGCGACGCAAAAGGTGGACTTCGTCGCGGCTAGTTCTTTGATGTCGGGTTGGTGTGTCCGGGCCCTTAGGTTCTATTTTCTTGTTGCAGCGTTACATTAAGTTGCTTTTGAGTTTCTTTCTTATAAAACTAGGCAGAGATGTATAGCGGAGGTTATTTTTATGAGCGCGCTCCACATGTAATCTGATATTCATTTATATTCAATGTGTTTAATATATCTAGGCCTCTATCTTCATATGTTTCATTGGCTAGGCAATGCTGCCAGAGAATAAGCAATATGTTGCTGTGGAAATAAAGCTTTGATTGAGGGAAATAAAACTCATTTGGTATTGTTTGGTATACGCACAATTTGTATGTTTTTTTTAAATCGATTAATTGATCGTGTTACCAATGATCGATTTAAGGAAAGTGCTTACAATTTGCATCCCTATTACATACCATAGTGTTGGTTTTATTACAAAACCACACTTCAAACTGTGTTGGGCAAATTTGCATTAGATTGTGATGTGTTCTTACTGATATGTTGAGTACTCAGTGGTTTGAGGCTAATGTTGGGCATGCAAACACTGAAAGCCCAGCTGATATGAGAGGCAGATAAAAGGCACTGGTGAATGTTCACTATAATGGTCCATTGAACTCAGTCAGTGGTGGGATATGGAGTCTTTGGTCCGCTTGTGTAAACTCTGGCTACAGACCATTGGAGTAGGACATTCACTGGGCACTGTCACAGTCAGGCAGTGTGTGTCTTCCCAGGTTACACACATGTATACACCTCAAATAGATCCACAACTGAAAAGCTTTTCATTCACAGAGGTGGAAGTAAGACGTTGTTTCCTGTTCTGAAAACACTGCTCATGCCTTAAAGTCTTTTTGAGTGCTGTTTAGTTTTGCTCTACTTTAGTCGTTCTACTTTTTTTTAGTCACAGCTCGTTCCCTTAAGCAACTTTAGATTTTTAGATTATGTTTGAATGCACACTCCTTTTCTCATGGATTTTATTTTTTCCCCTGCGATTTCCCTCAGGATTATTTGTGGCATTCTCTCCTCGTCTTCATCACACGTCTGCAGTCTGTCACTCTCCCTCTCCCTACCCAGTTAGGTTTGGCGTCCTCACTGCCAGGCGTTCAACCAGAAGTGACAGCAGCTTTCATCACACACACGTTCCCTTTTTCTAAACGGTAAACCGCTGCAGAACAAAGTGTGTATGTGTGCGTCCCCTGCAGGTTTCCACCCTGTCATATTCATGTGCTTCCCTTGTTTTTACGGACGTCTCTGCTGTCACCATGGAAACGTATAACTTTAGGCACAGCCCTGCAGGCGGATCGTGTGGTTGGGCATGAAATAGGCTGTTAATATTTTCATGCATCAAGCCCCAGGTTAAGTCAGGTCATCGGCCAAGGTGCTAAAAGACTGATTGCTGTTGCTAGAAAATAAATGTGATTTTATTTTTGAGTGCAAGGTCAAGATCAGGTTGTCAATACTTTTAAGATTAGGTAAACCATTCAGACCCTGGCTGCCAAATGGATGAATAGACTGAAATGTAATAGAAATGAAACCTTTGCACACAGAAATCATTCTCAATTACAGCAACAGCTAAATATCTAAAGGAGTAATGTAATGAAAACACTGATGCTTTTTTTTTATCCACATTTTCCTAGAGGGCAAAGAATGATTCAGGCTGAGAGTAGGTGAGAACAGACTTGATATGTGAGGTGATGAAAGCTTCCCCACGTTCGTCAGAACAAATGAAGAGTTTGATTCCAACATGATATCATCCACTGAGAGGAAAAAGTGGCACAAGCTGCCTGAGATACATCTATTATTCTTTTTAAGTTTTAGCTAATAGATAACTAGGTTTAAGTCTGGCTGGCAAAACAGACAAAGAGATGCGCCCTCTCGGGTTAGGGTTAGGGTTAGTAGTGCTATGATGCTGTATGTTACAGGGATTGTGATGAATGCAAATACAGAGCCCAAGTTACTCAGATGTTATGCATATGGTGGTGTGTTCTACGACGGTTTTCCTAAAATTAGATTTAAAAAATGGCAATATATCACCTTGCTTAGAGTGTCACAATATATCGCAATATATTGAATGGTAACTCCTGTATCATGATACGTATCGTATCACCAGATTCTTGCCAATACAGAGCCCTAATAAATACGCCTATCAAAGTTAACGCAAATTAATTTTGACACTCTCTTTAACACATTAATGCAACTTGCTATTTTTAGGTTGTAGCAGGCTCAGTTGTAAAGCTAGAGTGAATATACTGGTATCCATCGGTACCAACCATGTCATACTAGCTTGTCGTGAAGGAGGCTAAATAACGCTCCAAACTTGCACCAAATTTTTGGCGAGGAAAAACTGGCATGTCCATTTTCAAAGGGGTCCCTTGACCTCTGACCTCCAGATCAGTGAATGTAAATGGGTTCTATGGGTACCCACGAGTCTCCCCTTTACAGACATGCCTACTTTATGATAATCACATACAGTTTGGGTCAAGTCATAGTCAAGTCAGCACACTGACACACTGACAGCTGTTGTTGCCTGTTGGGCTGCAGTTTGCCATGTTATGATTGGAGCATATTGTTTTATGCTAAATGCAGTACCTGTGAGGGTTTCTGGACAATATCTGTCATTGTTTTGTGTTGATAATTGATTTACAATAAGAAATACAGTATATACATATATTTGCATAAAGAAAGCATATTTGTCCACTCCCATGTTGATAAGAGTATTAAATACATGACAAATGTCTCTTTAAGTTACATTTTGAACAGATAAAAAATGTGTGATTAATCTCGATTAACTATTTGAATTGATTGACAGCCTTAATTATAAACTTTTTTTCCCCCAAGAATGGTGAAATGAACTCTACCAATAGATTGTTAGAGAAAAATCAACCTTACTCCAATCCTATTGTTTAATAACTCACAATGGGACATATTGGGCCTGTGTTATCATGTGTGTTATTTCTGTGGGGTCACTGGAACATTCCACTCAGGCTCTCCATCGATGTTTCCTGAAAAACATGTTTATTTTGTAGGAGTCTGCAGGCATCTCCCTACTCTCTGTCTGGCTCCACCACCTGCTGGGATTAGTGACACATTTATTGACTACTAAACTGCCTGGCCAAATGTGTGGCTAGTTTACTGAAAGGCTGGCTCACTGGGATAACTAGCTGACTAGATGAAGGGCTGGATGGATGACCGTCTGTCTGTCCGGCTAGCTAGCTAGCTGATGGCTATTTCTTTCATCTTTAATCTGGAAATTCCGTGTAATTGAGTTGACTTCCTGGTGGTGGTGACACCTGTTCTTTCTTGCTGTCAGAGGAGATCAGCTATGTGTCTCTGAAAGAGGAAGCAGAGAAATGAAATGGAGAAAGAAGGGAAGAATGAGGAAGGAGGGAAAGGTAGTATGTGGATAAAGAAGTTGACGTGCAGAGAAAGAGAGAAGTTGCATGTATAACGAGTGAAGTGGGTGTGATGGTGACGCGTCTGCTCTCATCAGCGCTCAGTCTGTGCTGTCCACATGGTGTTTTGGCAAGTGTGTGGTCCAGAAGGGACACATGAAGTGTGCTGTGTGTGTCTGTAGACCTAGCATAATGTTGAGGTGAAGTCCTCTCATGTGTCAGACCACGGGGAGTCACCACACACTACCATTCCCTTATAAGGACAGTGTCTAGTGTCCCTATGGGGCCTTCATCCATCCATCCATCCATCCATCCACAGCATCCCACCTCCTTTTCCCTCGTTCTGTTGCTGTGCAGGTTCTCCGGAGGAGGGATGGGGGGGTCAACACAGACGGGTGAGGACTATTTACTGTGACAGATGGGACTGTCTCAGTCTTCAGGCTCTCACGTGATAGTTTGTACTTCTGTATTTTTGCATCTGAAGATGGAAGAATACACAGTATTAGTTAGTTAGTTAGTATTTCTCTGCACTGTTTGTGGAGAATGTACTCACAGTGAGATGTATGAATAATGCTTCCTGTTGCCTGGTATGGTCAGTACTTGTGTTTCTGTGTGTGAGCTTCTGTAAGTGTGCCCGTATGCTATCAGCGGTGTAGTGGTCGTTGATAAGGTGTACTAGATAGAGATGGGTAGGTTACCGAGGAGGAAGTGAGTATACCCTCCTATATACAGTATGTATTCCAATAGCTTTTTGGTTGATAGGTGTGTATACTGTAAACCGCCAGAAAACGAGGTGAGCATACCTGTGTATCCCCTCCACTATACCATTGTGCTAGGCTTTATGGACTGCATGAGAATACACTGGAGAAGCTGAATCACCCATTGCATATCAATGTTTGTATTTTCAAGCATTAAAAGCTGTTAAAACAACATGCTGCGCCTGCATGAAGTAGTATTGATGCATGCATATCAGCTCCAGCTAGGAGTTCAGATTCAGAAATCAACTGGTCAGACCAAAATGAACCAAAGCATTTTACATCTCAAGCCACAAGACAACATGTAGTAAAATGTCGTAACAATACACAACACTAAAGGCCTTTGCACACAAAGTCAGTATTTTTCGTCCGACGTTTTTTTTGCACATTTAAAAATGCATATAACCTCACGTTGTGTCGGTCACGTTTACACAATGTCTCCGAAGCTTTAGCCCGCCATTAAACATTTTCGGAACGGGTTTGATTTTCTTTTTTCGCATCCGTCAAAAGGCAAAAGTGGGTTATTTGACCACTCAAAGCCGCTGTCCGTGCAAACGTCATCATCCAAAATGGCGTCTGATAAACATTCACTTCGTCTCCCAGCACAAAGCACTTTATGATAAAGAAATAACATAATACACAGATGCAGAATTTAAAGATTGTGGAAGGTGATTGCAGAATCAGGGATGGTTGCAAAACTAGGCAGCTGAATGATAGCTTTTTGCTAATGTCATTGATTCATTACCCCCATGTGGGACTAGAGCTATCCGTTGTACCCATGTAATAAATTTAGTTTTTATCTCGTAATTCAAATTTTCGCAACAAATAGAATAATAAAACACATCCGATTCTTGGTGTCATGATTCAGTTCAGAATTGATTCTTGATTCAAAACTGATTCTCGATTGAATAAATAGAAAAGGGGTCACTTTGATCAGGCTCTTACTCCACTGGAATGCAATATGAAACATAGCTAGTCTTGATGGAGGTCTGTCTGACTGAACAAGAAAATGAAAAAGAAAAGCGTGTGCGAGCACACAGTTTATTTAAAGAATAAAGAAAGGTTAACTGCATTAACTTGGAAGCATACAACAGTATTTTTTGATGTATAAATATAGAAAAATGAAAGTCTAATTTACTGACCAACATCACTGGTGAAATGCTTTTAGTTGGTGTGTGATCTGGAAGGGAGAGTGCTTTTATTAACGTTATGTCTCCAGCAGTGAAGGCCAGTAAAGATTTGTGTTGTTTGCTAGGGGTGGAGTTCTGTGTTTGGCTTTGCTAACAGTAGTCTGGGTGATGGGGTACAAGATATCCACAAAATACTTGTATTTTATACCCATGTCTTGCTAATTATTGAATTATTGAATCCAAAATGTGTCCAAACACATGCCCTTTTTGGAGATGAACTACAAGATAACCCTAGCATGTGTGCACTGTGAGTTCTGCCTTTTTTGTTCCATATGAAACATAACCACATAACTTTATTAACCATGTATAGAAATCATTTGTGAATCGATTAGGAATTGTAGTGGGTGAAAATCGGGATTCTACTGTGCATTTCTTGTTTTCCCCCATCCTACACAACACAGTACGACAACTGAGCCTCGTTGCTGCTACTTATTTCCTTCCAGTCAGGCCTCTCCATAATTTAACACTACTTTGTTTTTAAGGCCAATGTATTACTACGCACTGCAGCACAGAGAATGCATTTCTAGACTACAGCACCAGGCTGGAGTGCTTAATGATAGACTGCCATGCTAATGATCTCCTCTATTGTTCAACGGGATAACATCTTCTTGACCTGCAGGTTTTGTGGGCCAGTACTGGGTTGATTTTTGCCAGTTGATAACAAGTTGATGCCAGTGGGCAACCTCCAGGTCTGAGACATGAAGCAAATGCTGAAGTGCCTTACAGCCCGGACACACCAGGAACGTCAGGAGCGCGTGGCGGCTGCGTGGCGTGGTGGCTGCGTGATTCACGCAACAGGCGTTCACACCAGCCGCATTTCAGCTGTATTTCAGCTGCGTCTCTGCTGCGTTTCTGCTGCTGCAGCTGCTGCTGTCAGCCCTTTCTTCATTCATATACATATTCTTTCATAGTTTGCCTTTTCATGGCCATTTCATTTCATTTCATTTCATATAATTTCATATAATTTCTTTTATATTTATTTTAAACAGAGAAAGGTTAAGAAACATGTGGTAATTTGTAAATAATAGTAATAATCCATGATTAAAGCTCCGTACTATATTCATTCATGGAGCTCTCCAAGTCACTGCATATTCTAGAACACTGTCCAGCACATATTTCAGAATAAAAGCCTTGTGTTAACAAATGAAGGAATTCTGTCCACAGAAAAAACACTTGAGGGCTTTTATTTTGAAATGAAAGCAGGAAGTGTTGATTTAAAAATAAGTCTTTACTTTTTTTTCATCTCCGTAACATATTCTACAGATAGACATCGAAACTGTAGTAATGTTGCTGGTATGATTTTAATAAACAGTCAATAGATCACCTTCAGTGTCTGTTGCTGCTGTGAGACGCGCGCGGCACGTGTCAAAAATAGGCAAGACCTCTATTCTCTAGAAGAGACGCAGCTGAGACGCGCGTCCCACGCGGGCAGTGTGGCTGCTCTAACCTGTTAACACTGATGCCGAAATAAAAAACAACAGGTAACGCAGCCGCCACGCGCTCCTGACATTCCTGGTGTGTCCGGGCGCTTAAACTTTCATTCTTTCTAACAGCCAGCAGGGGGCGACTCCTCTGGTTGCAGAAAGAAGTCTGATTGTATAGAAGTCTATGAGAAGATGAGTCTACTTCTCTCTTGATTTATTACCTCAGTAAACATTGTAAACATGAGTTTATGGTCTCGATGGCTAGTTTCAAGTCTTCTTCAATACAGCATGATGTTCATTTAGTAAATGATGATCCCATTTAGAGTCAGATAGACCATAAAGCAGGGGATGCTTTAGGGCGGGGCTACCTCGTGATTGACAGGTCACTACCACGGCGTTGTCCGATTTGAGAGTTGTCCGTGTTTTCGTATGAGAACTTTAACTTTCACTGTGTGTTTTCACTTCATGAAAGTTAATCATAACTTTTTTGGTCGCCTGAAAATATCTTATTCAGCGTTATTCATTTGTTCTTAACTCCACCCTCTCGTGTCACTTCGGGTTGCAAATAACCAAGATGGCGACGGCCAAAATGCCGAACTCGAGGATTCAAAACAGCAGCCCACAAACCAATAGCTGATGTCACGGTGACTACGTCCACTTCTTACATACAGTCTGTGGTTGATGCCAGAAATTGTTCAACATTCGGTCCAGAAAGTTGCTACCACAACAATCATTTCACTTACGTGCTGTTCCAGGTGCAAATCAATTGTTTGCAAAATATTTTTAAATCCCTGCTTCATATTTTTTGTCAATAAAATGTTGTAACTTTTACTCAACTATATAGTTAAAGGTTGTATGAATGTTGAGCTTCAGATAATCCTTCCTCAGATGGGCTTTAAATGTCACGTTGGATGTGGACTACCCTCCTTTTTGACAGAATGTGACAGTGCCATATATTTCTTTATTTGCTGCTCTCCCCCTGGAGGGACTTACAGTACAGTGTATCCTAGTGACCATTAGCAGCCGCAGCTTGTCACAGGACATTTAATACTCCAGTGAACATGCAGCAGACGAGCCCTTAATCAGCTTTATTTTGGACATAACAGACCCGGGTGTAGATTTCACTGTTGAATAATTCAGAGTGTGTTTTGTGGTGGGGGGGGGGGGGGGGGGGGATTTGTTGTGTGTTGAGTTGTGTTCTGTTGTTGAGTGTTTGTATGTGTCAGGAGAAAAGGGGACGTTGTGGACAGCTGATACTGTACCTGTCCGATGTGCACACGTACACATGTTTTTAACACTGTTTGTCTCTCCAGTGTCCTTTATTTAACACTAATTATTTCTTTTCTCTTGTTTCAGATACAAAGAGAAAGCGAATGATATAGACAGCAACCCGACTTCCTCCACCAGAGAAGGTGATATGACTCGCACACACACACACACACATACTTAAAAAGAAGAGTTTTTGAGCTACTGTAGTCATGTTTGAGTAAGACCAGACTCTAAGCTGCCACTGAGGCACATCAGCCCAGTAACAATGCTGTGGTTTAGACGGTTACAACGGGGATTAGCCTGCACTTGTTGTATTAAGCCCAAAACTTTCTCCGTCGAAGGCTGTTGAACTGCGTGGTGTTCAAGAGAAATACTGAACCTTCAGTCGATCTTTCTCAGATATGGGCAGGGGGGAAGTGTTCCCAAATGTTTTACATCACATGCCCTGAAGATATCCACATCACACTCTGAAAGTTTGATACAAGTTTGCACTAACAAACCTGAAAAGACTGTCAGATTGCCTGTATAATACGTGGAAAGAGCAAAGGTCTGAATGGTCATTACATTCTTTAAATTTCTCAATGTGTAGTGAGTAAAATGACAACATTCAAGCAATTTTCATAATCCGTATTTAATAACAACTACTTCTGCTACCAACCCATGGACACATTTTAGAGGATTAATTATGACTCGCAAGTTTTTCTTGAGGACATGAATCTGACTGGGGATAAAGCATTTTTATATAACTGAAAAGGGCTGTGAACTACAAGTACCATGTAGTATTGGCAGATTCAAATGATTGTAACATGAGCATAATAAATAAAACATAAATGAGCAAAGTTGTCCAGGTGGTTTGTAAAAAAATTATTGCATGGTTAGAGCCACCCCTCTGCACTTAAGTTTGATGAAATTAAAATGTGCTTTTAAGAGAACAGCTGCAGGTATTTTCTGTTGGAAAGGACAATTTTAGCCCGTGGTATGTCTTTTGCAAAACAAAAAAAGTTCATTAAAGGTGCCCTGTGGAGTTTTCTTGTAGACAAAGAAAAATTGCATTCACATCCAGTGTGGTTGTTTGTATGCTTGAGGGCCAACAGACATGTTGAGTGCTAAAATAATCATTTAAATGGAAGAGTTGTTTACACCATGTTTGCTAATTTGCAGTCTTTTTCTTTACCGCCTTTGTTTGCGCATTGCTGCTTTATTCACGTTACCCAGGGCTCCAATTAACTTTTTTCTTCAGTGTCCCACAACTTTCTCAAATTCTACTTTCAAATGTGCCAGACTTAACAACCAATGTCCCAAATTTAACTTCTTTTTTTTTCGTTTTACATAATACATTTTTATTATAAACTATTTATTTAAAACTGTGCACTTATCAGTTAACAGTTACTGTTTCTTGTTTATTTCTAGCTGTTTGATCAATAAATGATGGGCAAATTTTGCATCCACCATAGGGATGCTCATTTTGAAAAAAATTCTTAACCGATAACCGACCCTGGTTAACTGATTATTAACCGTTAACCGATAAGATTTGTGCTTCGCATGCAGCGGTGTACCAGCTGCAGGAACACAACAGATATTGGTTGACGGGAGTCTCCAGTTCACCGTCCGGGAGCGTTAACTTAGCAGCTACGATGCTGCGTGTAGTGTAGCAGACATGCAGCCACTTTCCCAGTAAAAGTCTGAATAAATAAATGCTACGGAACTACAACTCCGCTTAAGCGAGCTGGAGCTGTTCTTTTAATACATCCGTGGAGAGACCGGAGCCGACTTCCTGTATTCTGTAACTCCGGCTTACTCTCCGGCAGCTTTTACAACTTGCTCGTCTCACTAGCCTGTGGCTTCACTCTACGGGTTTACATCCCGCTCCTCTACCTTTCTGATAGGACTGACGAGTTGGTAACAACCATGACACATAAACACAATCATTTCATTCGTCATGATAAGTTTCTCTACTGTCCCAGAATTGTCCCAGACACTGAAATCAATGCCAGGATGTGAATTGTGCTACCTGCATGCTCGGTGTGCTTCCTTTTTACAAATGATGACCCATTCATAAAACAACACTGCTCTAGGGATGCTTCAGTACCTGGTCAGATATTGGGCTGACTCTAATAGCTGGATCGGGTATCTGTGACAATGGATCCGATCTATTCAATTCAGTTCTATGTGTATATACTATATACATTATATACTGGAATTTTAATTATTTTCTTTGAGTTTTAACCTATTTGTTGCTGCATTTAAAAGGTTTACACTTGAATGTTAATTTTGCTGATTTTTTACCGAGTTGCTGGTGCATGATTTATAATTTGAATAATAAATAACAATTCAGTAAATGTATATCTATGTATTTATTTGTTACATTTTGTTTTACAAAGTAAAGCAATGTTTAAGTCAAGCCTGATGTTGTCTTAAACATAAAAGAATGATCTCAGTCACAGGCATACAGCTTATTAATTGTATAAAAGACCTGTATGGGATCGGTACTCGGTATCAGCCGATACCCAAAGCCTGGGTATAAGTATCGGGACTGAAAAAGTCGGATCTCTGCATCCCAACGCTGCTGCATAGCGATGCTAGCAGTTAGAAACTCCACAGGGTACCTTTAATCAAGGACTGGCATGAAAAAATGGATCTCAGTGATTGAAATATTTTCTGTTTTTTGATAATTTGGATTCATCTCTGTCTGTTGTTGGCTGTAGGCTAATAGTGCAGACACTCTGATATTAGATGTGAAAGTGCTATTGACATCTGATAATTGTACCTCAGGCTTTGTCTCCTCTTTCCATATAAAATACACATATTCAACCCTGTAGTAATACAAAATATATAATGACATTCACCACTCTATAAATCATTTGGTTTGTGTTTGCTCAGGGCATGATTTCTCTTTAAACAGAGGTTGTTTCAGACAGCAGGGGAGGCAATTTAAATGTGGCACTGATGTTGGTGCTTTAATTATAAAGCACACATAGCCTTGAGACTGCTGCATGGCTTCAAAAGCACATTATTTGATACAAGGGGAATGTTTAAATTGAGGTTAAAGGAGGACAGTGTACCCCCACTGGTAGGGGAGTTTCTGTCAGTTTAGTGTCACTGAGAACAACTTGTGGCACTATGCAACAGTAATAGAAAGGCAGGCATTGATCAAGACGGACAAGTTGAC
Source organism: Sebastes umbrosus (assembly GCF_015220745.1). Taxonomy (NCBI): domain Eukaryota; kingdom Metazoa; phylum Chordata; class Actinopteri; order Perciformes; family Sebastidae; genus Sebastes; species Sebastes umbrosus. Next base: position 27,829,284 of record NC_051286.1, on the reverse strand, counting down.
TGGCAGAGTAATATAAAGTTCCCCAGTCACACAGATCTGACTTTTGCTTCAACACCATTTGGACGTCCGGAGGGATTTGAAACTTTACTTTATTTTAAAAAATAGATTTTTGTTCAGGGACCTTCTTGTAAACGACAACATAAAGGGAACTATCTTTTGTCTATCCCTTTATATGGTGTGCTATATGTGCTATTCCCCTTTAACTCACGTCAGCTGATGGTAAATACTATGGGAAAGAGGAAAGTCAAAGTTTCCACACTTTCAGTCCAGGCCTTATAGATAAGTGGTTGTGAAAGAGGAACCAAGCAGACGAGAAAATTCCACTGAAGCATAGAGACGGGAAAGTCTCAAATAACAGAGAGCAGTTTATAGTTCTCTGACGCTCAGGAGAGAGAAACGGTGGATTTCTAGTTGGCCAATACAGAAAATGCTTTTGCTTTCATTGTACTGCTAATCAGCGTGGGTCAAAGTGTTTTACGATATGGAGTACCTCACCCTTTGCATGTACGATTATGCAGGTTTACTGAACATGGTTAATACCTTGCACTGTAGATCCCATTTCAACTGTCGTCCCATACACATCACTGCTAAACCATTGAATTACACCGAATTACGTTACATAAATACCAAATGAAGTTACCTTTCAGGACTCTGTGCACACTCTCATGCTTGGTCACTCCTGCACTCTCTGGTCTCTCTTGTTCTCTCGCTCTTTTTTCGTCAAGTCAGTATTTGAAAGTTGTTAATAGGATTAAATTAAACCCATCCCATCTCCTGACCTGTGTTCAACCCAGGTCAAGCGGAGGGTTTTTGAAGCTGGGTCAATAGTGATGTCACAGTGAGGACATTTTCCCACTGGTTAATATACCTGTAACCAGGGCAGTGTATTGGCAAGAATCTGGTGTTACGATACATATCATGATACAGGGGTAACGATTTAATATATTGCGATACTGTAAGCAAGCTGATATACACCGATCAGCCATAACATTATGACCACCTGCCTAATATTGAGTAGGTCCCCCTTTTGCCGCCAAAACAGCCCTGACCCGTGGAGGCATGGACTCCACTAGACCTCTGAAGGTCTGCTGTGGTATCTGGCACCAAGCCGTCAGTAGCAGGTCCTTTAAGTCCTGTAAGTTGCGAGGTGGGGCCTCCGTGGATCGGACTTGTTTGTCCAGCACATCCCACAGATGCTCCATTGGATTGAGATCTGGAGAATTTGGAGGCCAAGTCAACACCTCCAACTCAATCCATCCACATGATGATGAAAGAAAACATGACTCATCAGACCGGGCCACCTTCTTCCATTGCTCCGTGGTCCAGTTCTGATGCTCACATGCCCGTTGTAGGCGCTTTTGGCGGTGGACAGCGGTCACCACAGGCACCCTGACCGGTCTGCGGCTACGCAGCCCCATACACAACAAACTGCTCCTCACTGTGTGTTCTGACTCCTTTCTATCAGAACCAGCATTAACTTGTTCAGCAGTTTGAGCTCCAGTAGCTCTTCTATTGGATCAGACAACACGGGCCAGCCTTCACTCCCCACGTGCATCAATGAGCCTCGGGTCTGACCCTGTCGCCAGTTTACCGGTTTTCCTTCCTTGGACCACTTCTGGTAGGTCCTGACCACTGCAGACCGGGAACATCCCACAAGAGCTGTAGTTCTGGAGATGCTCTGACCCAGTCGTCTAGCCAGCACTATTGGCTAGACGACCTTGTTGTCAAAGTCACTCACATCCTTACGCTGGCCCATTTTTTATGCTTCCAACACAAAGTTCAAAGTTCAAAATGTTCACTAGCTGTCTAATCGACCCCACCCCCCCACACCCTAATGCCAGGTACCATGGTAACCAGATAATCAGTGTTATTCACCTCACCTATCAGTGGTCTGAATGTTACGGCTGATCGGTGTATATCAATTTTTTTTTTTTAATTTAATCTTCGGAATACTGTCAAAGTATAAAGAACACGTGTCATTCAACGTGTACAAATGGATGCATAAATGTGTATATATCATTTAACATGTAAACCTATAACATTTTCATGTGGAATTAAAATTTGTATTTACAGAGTAAGTTATACGTATTTGCAAATCGCCCTGTATTTTTGTGGCTGTGACTTTACACAACACAAATACAAAAATACATGTTGGTGGATAGTGAAATATTTGGAAATTATGGTACACATTGTGGATTGTCTTCTGTGGATTACAACTAATAAAGTCCAATAAAAACTTCCATATATTTTATGCATTTATCAACCTTTCTGAAAGGTTAAAGGGGAACTACGCCCATTTTCAAAATTCATGCCTGTTATTCTTATTCCTATTCTAAGACAGTCCAAAAAATAGTAGTAAACATGAACAACTGTCTCCCAAATCCAAAAACTAGAGGGCTAAAATTCAAACTTGTGATGTCATAGGGTATAAAGTGTGGATCTGCTCCGTAGTCAATGAATTGGAAGAGATGTTCTAGATGGTACTAAGAGCACCCTGGGTGATGTTCTGAGAGTTGTTCATATGAATGACATGAATGCATTTTGAAAATGGGCCTAGTTCCCCTTTAAGACCTTGTCTGTCACACTGTAAAAAAATTATCTTGTCTCAGAAGCATTATCAAGGCTAAGGTCAATGCAAAAAATCCATCCTCAGTATTTTGCTCAAACTAGACTTTATTGTTATAATGGCATACAAACCATATACTGTATGTCACATTGCCTCAACAGTAAATAAACAGGAGACCACCCAATTACCATAAAAACGTTGACAGGGATTAACTTCATTCAGACCAAATAAGTTTCATGATGTCACTATCCACGCTTCCTTTTTGTCTTCTTTTACTGTACATGTCACTGAGTATACGTCATATGTTCAGCTTGTCTGGAGCTGCTGTTTGTCTCACTTCTGCTTTGGCTTCTTGAGAAACAAGAAATAATAGAGAAAGCTGCTGGAGCTGATTTGTTTACCTCAGGGGGTAATGAAGCACACACTTAACTACTAGTTAAGTGTCACAGGAGCTTGAATGTGCATACACATTGGCATGTTTTACTTGCTTAGCAGTGCAGAAACCTGATTTACAAAGAGCCTGTGTTCTTTTTGTCTGTGGTTTGCACTTTCAGACGTCTCCTTGTTATATCCTTCTGTCCTTAGTTGATACATGTCAGAATATTACCTTATTACGTCCTACATTTTATCAGTGGGAAATTTGGAAATCAAATGTTTGTAATGCCTGCTCTGTATTAGATTTGGAGACACAGATCTGTTTAGGACAAGTCAAAGTGTTGCCCTGAATCATTGCTTTCTCCATGAATGGTAGCTTTAGCGTACCAGAATGCAATGCAGCTACATTTCGAGTGACATCACCGCAATCACAGACACTCCCCAGTGTTCACAGTCTAATTGGCTCGCTAGCTATGTTAACACACATACCTATGAGTCAAAGCCATAAATGTGTTCTCTGGAAGTTGTTAAAAGTGATTGTGGTTTGTAGGAAATGACAAATGAAGGATATCTGACAGTGTAACAGGAAGTGAGAGATCTTCCTTTAGGTTCTCTATACAATATCAACGAGCATCAATAGACCAGCAAACAACTATTTGTTATCTAAAGATATAGAGGAGTAATGTCTACCTGAGCAGAGAATGAAGTCTCTCTCCCTCTGTGTGTTTTAATCCAAGCTTCTCCTCGCTTTGTTTACATAGGCTTTTAGTGCATGTTGGTGCATATGAGCGTGCCCCACTGGCTAGCTCACGGCGACCGCTGTGCACTGCTCTCATGCGGTGGTTACAGCTGATAGCTGCGGAACCCTAGCTCCCACCCTGTGGTTCCCCCTCAGGTAAACACTTTTGGCTCTGTCAGCACTTTCGCCATTGTTTGCACTGTTATGTTGCATTCACACCAAAAGCAAAGTGAATTTTCACCTCGCTTTACTCACGCAAGTTGGACCACCAGTATCATTTGTGTTCTAGACATGCTGGAGAGGAGGAGCTTGTCTCCATAGATACCAACAACTTTTTTTTCCGCCATTTCCGCTATCAACCATGGAAGAAATAACCACTGTTGCTGCTTTGTACATGTTGTGTAAGTCCCAGATATGTCAGAAAACCAAACGCCATTGAGTCTTGTTTCATAACATTGCGAATATCACGTCATTCAACTCTTAGCTTTGACTTTGTATGTAATCTCGCCGTGCGAAAAGTTTGTTTCGCTCTTGGTGTGAATGCCATTAGGCCCCGATCACATTGAGACGCGTTGCTAGAAACGGGTCCCCCGCAAAACCATTGTTATCCTATGGAATGGCGCTCCAGTCGTGCGCTCTTTTCTTGAGCCACGTTTTTCTAGCGTTTTTTAGACGAGCATCAAATTTAAAATATTCTCAAGTTTTCAGCTCCAGGCGCGGAGTCGCACTGCTTGTCAGTGTCACGCAGCCAATCAAATCAAGCAAGAGGCGGGCTTTACTACTTTACTACTTCTTTCCTCTTGTTTCGATGCCGGTAGATGTGGCTAGCTAGCCAGCTAGTTAGCTGTTGGACTGTGAGAGAGCTGCGAAGTATGTGAGAGGGAAGGGGTAATGCATATCTCATGTCGTGATAGTTTCACTACTGTCTTTGAGAGAGAGAAAGAGCACATTTCCATTAATCACATTCGCCCATTTAAGCACGCAGCCCCACTCCACAGGTACATCAGCTGTTTTTTCCCCGACGCCTTTTGCCAAGGGGCGTTTTTGAAGCGGCTGCGCCTCTATGGCGCATCTCTGTCTGATCGGGGCCTTAGCACAGCACAGTCAGCTGCGAGCCGCCACCATGTTGAGAGCCATTGAGAGGCAATAGAAATGTTCCCAATCTCGTATTTAGTACCTTTAAAGGCTTGAAAATGATGAAGTGTTTTCCCTTTGCACACGTTCTACAATGGATGAAATGAAAAGGCCTGGGAAACCAAGAATTGTATTAGTTTTCACTGGACCTTTTATTGTCACATGGTCTGAAGAAATATTCCCTTTAGATGTTACTGAGAAGTCTTTGGACCGTTGTCCCTGATAGAACTGACAGTTTTAGAGGTTAACTGGTACCTGAGGGTAACATAACCAGAGTTTGGCTGCAGATAAAGGCAAGTGAGTCTGCTGAGGAACTTGTCGTAGCCGCAGGTCAGAGTTGGTCTAGATAATTATGGCTGTAGACTACTGCAGCACATGTACCAACATGACATCATTCCAGTGTAAACCAGCACTGCCCCCTTCTGGTACAACCTTGTATTTAAACACCAGATTGAATCATGACTGCATGAAATTCATTATCAGACCCATTATAAAATTAATAATTTCTCCAGAATCAAAGCTGTTACCATAGGAACCGTATTGAGGCTGTCCCTTGTATGCATGCATTTATGAGGAGTGCAAGATTGAGGAATGAATACCATGATTGAAAATAGTCGACAGCTTGCTGGAGACTGTGCAGAGAAATGCAGTGTGATTATCATGTGCACACTGCCGCACAGTGCCTCTTTTGTTGTCACTTCACACTATTACTTGTGAAGTCCAAGAGAGGTTGGATCTCAGTGTGAGAAGATAAGACTGAGTCCTTATGGCCTCTTTATACAGTATGAATCTGCAACTTCATGTCCTTAATAGACTGACTCTGAACAACACATGTTTGTAAAGACTTGAGTCTTTATTACCTCAGTAAACATTGTAAACATGAGTTTATGGTCTCAATCTCTAGTTTGGAGTCTTCTTCAATACAGCATGATGTTCATTTAGTACATTATGGTCCCATTTAGAGTCACATAGACCGTAAAGCAGGGGATGCTTTAGGGCGGGGCTACCTTGTGATTGACAGGTCGCTACCACGGCGTTGTCCGGTCTGGGAGTTGTCTGTGTATTCATCGTAGAATTTTAATTATTTCACAGTGTGTTTACAGTTCATGAAAGTTAATGATAACCCTTTTGGTTGCCTAAAAATGTCTTATTCAGCGTGCTGTTGCACTTAGCTCCATCCATCACTTCTGGTTGCAAAAAAACAAGATGGCGACAGCCCAAATGCCAAACTCAAGGCTTCAAAACGGCAGTCCACAAACCAATGGGTGACGTCACGGTGACTACGTCCACTTCTTATACAGTCTATGGTTAAATCCTTTGAACCCAGCAAGGTAACACTATTCACATTAGCATCCCCATGATGTGCTGTGATGTTTTACTGCAGTCATGGCCTCATGTTATGCTGCTGTAAGTTTAAGGCCTGCTGTGATTACAGAGATTGTGACTCCTCTCCATGGCTGAGGAGGTGGACTTTTCCCTGGAAATTACTACCTACCTACTGCCTTTTGCGTCCAATAAAACCTTTACAGAGTGTAACTGCCATTTAGGACTACATCCAGTGTTTGGCCACGTTTAGAAAGGCCTGAATCCAAACGAGCAGAGACACTGGTTCAGAACCTCGGGAGTTTTGTCCAACGAAGGTGGGAGGAATTTTTGCTTTCTCAGACACTTTACTTACCAGCAGACACACATAGGTGTACAATGTGAAGGCAAAGTAGTTTTTGACTAAATTCTAGCAGTGTGTTTGTGTCCATGCTTATAAATACACACAAAATGTTCACCATTAGAAATACTTTGTTTCCCTTTCGGTTTCATTTCTGTAAAGTGAGAGATTACTTTAAAACGTGATGTCATTGATTTGAAGACAATCCAAGAGCTCAAACAATTAGTCGAATAAATTAGTGGTTCCCAAAGTGGGGTCCGGGGACCCCCAGGGGTCCTTGAAGGGGTTCCAGGGGATCCCCAGCAAAAAGGGGCAGCATTTATTTTCACTACACTTCCATCCATAAGTAACACAATGACAGAATGTGTGACTATTTTGGTCGTGGGCTTCATAGTCTTTCTGTAATAACACATATAAAAGCAAAAGATGGGGGACCCTGCGACAAAATTGGGTCAGTGGTCTAATTTTTGATAGTTTAGGGGTTCTTTACGTTAAAGTTTGGAGTTAACAATTAGTCAATCGACAGAAAAATCATCAGCAAAAATTAATCGTATTACCTCAAATTCTTCACCTTCTCAAATGTGAATATTTCCTGGTCTTGTCTTCTGTGATGAAAACTGAATATCTTTGGCTTTGAACTGTTGGTCGAACAAAACGAGACATTTGAGTACGTCAACTTGGGCACTGGGAACTTTTCTGACCATTTATTGACCAAACAAGTGATCAATTAATTGAGAAAATAACCTGCAAATGAATTGATTATAAAAAAACGACTGAATGACAAATCCTATTTTCAGTACTACATTGACTTGCATCTAGAAATGTGACTAGACTTTATGTGCAAAGTAAATGCACATAATGAGTCCCCCTGACCTGCTCCAGTATTTAGTGTGGGTCACAATTGAATTCTGTTTCAATAAATGATTCTCAGCGCACATGCAGACATTTGCATCCGAAACGCAACACAAACTGCAAGTGAAAGCATCAACTGTCATTGACACCCCCAAAAAACATTCTTCGTGCAGCAGCTTTGTAGCTGAAATGAGAACTGTGTCTTTTTTTCATGCCTGCCTTAGGTCGGGTTTCCACCAAAAGTTCCTAGGGCTTTCTGGTCCATAGATCTACTTTTTAAGGAACTAAAAGGTTCCTTTTAGTTTTCTGCGTTTCCACCGCAGTCTAAAAACCTGCAAAGCTTATGCAAATAAGAATCTAAAAAGGCAACATGACGTGACGAGGACCGCTGGTGGTCACAGCGGTAAACACACTCTGCAGCCTGCAGTTCAGTGTGTCCGCCTGTTTCACCTAAAAAACACGCTGCAAAATAAACGTCACTGTGACGACATTTACTGCTTCATATATTTACTGATGCATGTTGGATGTAATGAATGAAATGCAGCGGAGGAAAATGAAACTAAGAGCATCTGTCTCCACAGCAAATCATCTGTTGAGTGTTTGAGAGTTATTCATTTGTGCTTTACAACGTTAACGCTGTGAAACATCTCTTTCTTTCTCTCGCTTGTTTTTCACTCGCTTTTTTAAAATGAGTCGTGAATGTGACAGCAGAGCCGAACTTTACTTTTAATGTTATCAAACAAAGAGAAATGCTCTCCCCTCGTCCTAAAATGGTCCTAAATTAATACTAGAGTACTTCCTTGTTTTATGAATGAAGCGGTACAGTCGAAGCAGCAGCACTGTGTGTGTTTGACCAATCAGAGACAGTCATCCCTGCAAACTCCACCCGGAAAGTTCCTGTGCTTTCAGAAAGTACTACCCCCTGACCAGGGCCTCTTTTGGGGGGTAAAAAGGTCCCATAAAATGTCCCAGGAACTTCAATTAGACCCTGGTCCCTGCAGTCGAAACACAATGAGTTTCTCAAAAGGTTCTTAGTTCAGGGGGAGGAAGTTCCTGCGGTGAAAACAGGGCTATTGACACTTATTTAGAATTCCCCCCAAAAACACTTTTTACTGCAGCAGCTTTGTGGCTGAAATGAGAACCGTGTCGTATTTTTCTTCCTCTGTGTTGTCTTACAATGCCAGGCACAAATCTTCAGACATCACACTTAATAAACATCCACATTAGTTCCACTAAACTGGGCTGGAACTGGAACTGTTCAACTTGAAAATCATCTGTCAGAGCAAATAGAAACAACCTCTGTTGGATATGAATGTCTCTGTTTTATTAACTACACATTTAATGTATCTTGTAACAAAAAGAATGTATGTATTCATGTTTTTTTGATGTCTGTTTTTCACTGCTGTATTCTGACCATCAGGTTTGCTGGAATGGGTAACCTGCTAAAAGTCCTAACAAGGGATATAGAGAACTATCCACACTTTTTCCTGGACTTTGAAAGTAAGTCTGGCAGCGAAGTGGAACAAAGGGAGAAAAGATGGATGGAGAAAGAGATGTGGGGGGGGGGGGACCAGCTCAGCTGTTTCCTTTCTGTCAGCAGGTCTCTGTTCCCGATGATGAAGACACGAAGGAGTCTGCTTACGCTCCTCTCTTTTTCTCCTTGGCTTCTCCTTTCACTCGGTCATGACCTCCTGCTCTCTCTGCTCTGATCTTCCATTTCTCCCGTCTTCGTTCAAATAACTTATTGAAGACTTTTTAACATCACACATACTTTTCTTCCTTTCTCTTCCTTTTGCTTTTCTCTCTCTTGCAGATGGGGAATCTGTTAAAAGTGCTCACTTGCACAGAGCTTGAACAGGGGCCAAACTTTTTCCTTGACTTTGAAAGTGAGCACAGCTTCTACCTGTCCTTCTGCTAGGCCAACCCCCTGTCCTTCTTAACTCCTAATTCATTTCTCCTTTAACCTCTCTGACTGGTCAGGGGTCAGCCTATTCAGCTATTGAATTGCCAACCGTCTCCTTTTACATTTATTATAATTCCTGATTGATTTCAGTATGAAACCCATTCATTCCATGTCAAGTTGAAGAAGAATGGAGCTGACCCTTGACCTTTGCCGTCTGCTTTTACTAACTTATCTGCATGCATGCCCCTGTATGTACACTTCTAATAAGACACATTTTATACATGCATATGTGGCATAATGTAATTACTAACACATTAGTATTAGGTCTATTATATGGTGTATTAAACAGTGTGTTTAGCCCTGTTTGTCTTACTGCATAATCCTGTTATCATTTCATTATATAATTAGTGTTCAATATATGAATGCTTTTAAGATTGAAAACATTCATCCACAGTACATCACTGCAGTCAAATATTAAATCAACTGCACAACTACGTAGACAAATTAGTTAATTTTTAACCCGGATAATAAATCTGCTCTGGCCTTTTTCTAAAAAACCTCCTACAGAAAAAGAAACACAACAGTGGAGGCCCACAGTGGCATTTCAGCCTCTCTCACAATGTAGCCAACCTCAGGCTTTGTTTATTCAGCACAGAGGAAATGATGGGAGTGGAGGGCTTTTAAAATGCAAAACAGACCCCAGACAGAGTTTTAATGTCACTGATGCTCTATATTTAGAGCTGTTCTTCTGTCTGTGGCCATGATAGGAAAAGCTTGTTACCTAAGAGTCTGTAGATTCCTGCAGAAATCTTCAGATTATTTGATTGTATTTTAGACCTTACAGCGACTCCCGCAATATTACAATATGTCCTGAGCAGAACGCCATGATTAACCAATCAGAATGGAGTATTCGACAACGCCGTGTTCAAATTAAAGGCATCACTCTGGCTGCACATTTTGGTGACTGACTGCAGATGGACTGGATATGCTGTACGTGCTAAAAGCTGAAACTGTAACCCAGTTCATTATGCTGAATGTTTTTGTACTCATCAATCATCATCACAATGAACAAATTCTGATGAGTTCCTTTTTAGAGACAAAAACACTCGGCACACATGCCCCCATGTTCCCCCAGTGAGTGCTCCATCATGATTAAAATACTGCTATTACTTATTTAATCAAAGCCTTTTCACATCAAGTTACAGTGTCACATTTACACTAGAAAATCAAAGATTTATAAATCTGCTAATATTACAAACTTACTATTGATGTGAAAAGGCAAGAATGATCAGATCTGAGATGTGTTTGTATTCTCATTTAACTGTTGTCCTTGTGTGTGTATGTGTGTGTTAGATGCGCAGCCGACAGAAGGAGAGCGTGAGGTGTGGAACCAGGTGAACTCGGTCCTCCAGGACTCAGAGAACATCCTGACTGGCCTGCAGTCATACAAAGGAGCCGGCCAGGAGATCAGAGATGTAAAGAACACACACACACACACACACACACACACACACACACACACACACACACACACACAATAGAGATTTTCTGTTCTTTCCCTTCAACAGCATACAATAATTATGAAGCATACAATACATTCATCTCTACATGTAAAATCTGAACCATTTGCCGTACTGTAGAGGAAATAACAGCTGAATTGACGTCAAGTTTCACTGAAACGCAGAACAAACGAGTTAAATCTTCTCCACAGCATACAATATTCCCGGTGCATGATGTTGATGATCACTATAACATTAATCATGGAAGTTTTCTGATGTGTCCTGCTGTTTTTTTTGTGTTCTTTCCAGGCAATTCAAAACCCCAGCGACTTCATGCTACAGGAGCGAGCCTGGAACTCAGTCTGCCCGCTGGTCATCAAACTCAAGAAGTTCTACAGTTTTTCTATCAGACTAGGTATGGTCACAGTGTAGAACAACACCGTCTGATCTGAATTATATTTACAGTGGCAAGAATATTTGATTTCATCTTTTTTTGAATGGGTCATAATCAAAGCTTTTTCATCTTAATGAGTTGCTTTCTTGGTTAAATAAAGGTAGGGTAGCATTCCTTATCTTATTTTGAGGTTATTGACTTCCATCACTTTAAATATTTTACAAGAACATGTACCTCACATGCAGAAGTCAAGCGAATGATGAAACTTCAGGTACATAGTGTACCTGCAGTTTTAATGATAACTTTGGTATTTTTCAACCTGGACTCTCTTTCCCTTGTTTTTGTGTCTAAGTGACTAACGGAGACGACACTTTTTAAAATGGAAAACACTGCAGCCGCTAGCCGCTAAACAAGCTGTAATGTAATCATTTGGGCCAACCTGGCAACGTCAGTTTACGTCCACTAAAAGTGCTTGTTGTGTGTGTGTGTGTGTGTGTGTGTGTGTGTGTGTGTGTGTGTGTGTGTGTGTGTGTGTGTGTGTGTGTGTGTGTGTGTGTGTGTGTGTGTGTGTGTGTGTGTGTGTGTGTGTGTGTGTGTGTGTGTGTGTGTGTGTGTGTGTGTGTGTGTGTGTGTGTGTGTGTGTGCAGAGAGGGCCCTGCAGAGTTTGCTGGAGTGCCTCACATGTGCGCCCTTCACGCCCACTCAGCACCTGGAGAGGGAGCAGGCGCTGGCCAAACAGTTTGCAGAGATCCTCCACTTCACTCTGCGCTTCGATGAGCTCAAGGTCCGCCGTTCAGCTCAGTCGCTCTCCCTCCATCACTTCACTCAGTGCCACGTACAGTCCACTTGTAATGAAATGGATATGTTGGTGCTTAATGTGTTTTTGTCAAATCTCTGACTGTTTTACTTCTTTTGCTTTAGATGAGAATTCCTGCCATCCAGAATGACTTCAGCTACTACAGAAGAACCATCAGTCGAAACCGGATAAACAACATGAATGTGAGTTGTCCAGATGTTATGTTAGTGTAGATTAGGGATGTCACAGTACCAGAAATCTAATAGTCCATACCAATACCTCGGTAAAAAAAACAAAACAATAAATCCCATGTACTTCAACACACCCTCCTTTATTACTGTTTGCATACTGGTTTTTGTTAGAAAGTTCAACAGGTCATAATCCCCTCTCTAGTATCTATCTTATATTGCTGTTAAAACATCTCCTTCAAACAACTGGATTTATTCAAGTTTCTCACCAAAAACTCCATTTTACAAGATTACATTACATCATGATAACGTTAGGATTTACCTTCGCCCAATACTGAATAGAGCCTGAATGCACCATAATGTAAATCAATGTCGAAATCGAATTATCACGGGAGTAAAGTAAAAAACAAAACAGAAATAGTTAAAAAACATAGTTTTAAAATGTTGTTCCGTATGTTTTCATGTATGAAAAGAGCCCAAATGAACCCTGTAGGTGGACTACTGGATTACTATCAGCAGATTATTTAAACAGCGTTTGTAGAGGAATGATTCCCAAGAGAAGAGGGTTCAGTAGACCACAGACCATGGATGTAGAAGAGGGTCCAACAGAACACAGACCATGGATGTAGAGGAGGGTCCAGTAGACCACAGACCATGGATGTTGAAGAGGGTCTAACAGACCACAGACCATGGATGTAGAAGAGGGTCCAGTAGACCAAAGACCATGGATGTAGAAGATGGTCCAATAGACCACAGACCATGGATGTAGAAGAGGGTCCAATAGACCACAGATCATGAATGTTGAAGAGGGTCAAATAGACCACAGACCATGGATGTTGAAGAGGGTCCAATAGACCACAGACCATGGATGTTGAAGAGGGTCCAATAGACCACAGACCATGGATGTAAAAGAGAGTCCAATAGACCACAGACCATGGATGTAGAAGAGGGTCCAATAGACCACAGACCATGAATGTTGAAGAGGGTCCAGTAGACCACAGACCATGGATGTTGAAGAGGGTCCAATAGACCACAGACCATGGATGTTGAAGAGGGTCCAATAGACCACAGACCATGGATGTAAAATAGAGTCCAATAGACCACAGACCATAGATGTAGAAGAGGGTCCAATAGACCACAGACCATGGATGTAGAAGAGGGTCCAATAGACCACAGACCATGAATGTTGAAGAGGGTCCAATAGACCACAGACCATGGATGTTGAAGAGGGTCCAATAGACCACAGACCATGGATGTTGAAGAGGGTCCAATAGACCACAGACCATGGATGTAAAAGAGAGTCCAATAGACCACAGACCATGGATGTAGAAGAGGGTCCAATAGACCACAGACCATGGATGTAGAAGAGGGTCCAATAGACCACAGACCATGGATGTAGAGGAGGGTCCAGTAGACCACAGACCATGGATGTTGAAGAGGGTCTAACAGACCACAGACCATGGATGTAGAAGAGGGTCCAGTAGACCAAAGACCATGGATGTAGAAGATGGTCCAATAGACCACAGACCATAGATGTAGAAGAGGGTCCAATAGACCACAGACCATGAATGTTGAAGAGGGTCCAATAGACCACAGACCATGGATGTTGAAGAGGGTCCAATAGACCACAGACCATGGATGTTGAAGAGGGTCCAATAGACCACAGACCATGGATGTAGAAGAGGTTGTGTCCTGGTCTTTCACCCTGCGTGTTAGTAAATAGCCTATAACTCCATTAAACTCTGTTGATGTCATGCTACTAGCACTACTAGCTACTAGCACTACTAGCTACTGGCCGATAGCCGGTTGTTTGTGAACAGTCGTTAATCCATCCACCCCGGTACAGGCTTACAGCATACAGCCCATGGGTGTATTAGAAGATAATAACAGTGATGAATTACAGCCAATATCTCCATTATTACAGCCACATACAGCTAGCAGGAAGCTGGCAGAACCAGATATGTCATATGAGCGTGCAGGGCGGTGCAGGGCGGTGCAGGGCGGTGCAGGGCGGTGCAGGGCGGTGCAGGGCGGTGCAGGGCGGTGCAGTCCCGTGGGTCTGATGACCGTTCATTATGGTGAGGAAAATAACTCTGGATTCAGCTGTTAGTTCATTTTACTACTTTTAGGACATAACGATTTAAATGAGGGATATTTAAGTGTTCATACTGGGAAGTTGATTTACCTCAAAAAAATGATCCTCTGATTTACAGACGTCTCTTTATACATCCATGGTCACGGACTCATTGGCGTTTTCAGTCCAAAATGGCGGCAGGGCTACCGCAGCGCCATCGAGCAGCTCTTGTCAAAAAAGCAGCCGAGTTTCTTCTCTGTGCTTCTATACTCTTTGCTATAGCATATACTATACCATAGATTCTATAGTATTGGAATAAGTGTGACAAATGTATAACTCTATACTTTGTGCAATAACTATGAGGGAGATGTTGGTGCTTTTGGAAATAGAAAAACAAGTGTGGAGAAAATGACGCTGACACCTCGTGTTTATCTGTGTTGTCTGTTTGTGCACCCACAGTTGGACATCGAGAGTGAAGTCAACAACGAGATGGCCAACAGGATGTCTCTGTTCTATGCCGAAGCTACGCCGATGCTGAAAACACTCAGCACCGCAACCACAAGCTTTGTGACAGAGGTGAGAGCGCTGACTCTGCAATCACGGTTACAACTGTGAATGCAAACTACAAACTACCCACGTAGTCATACAGTCATGCTTTATAATGTAAGGGAAGCTAACATCTGTTGCATCCATTGTCGTCATTGCCATCTCAGCTGTATGGCACTCTGTATATTTGGATGAGAAAATACAGTAATACAAATATTCAACACCTGATCTGATTTTTTAAAATGATTTACAAGGTTTGTTTTCGTTGTTTTTTTTTCGTATTTCCTTTTTTTGTGTCAGAAACCATATCATCATGTTGTAACAAGCCATGTTGTTTTTTTAACAATTTAAATAATGATCATAGGAATCAATAAACTGTAATTGTTGTATGTGTTTTGTTTGCGTCGTGTGTAGAACAAGACTCTTCCACTGGAGAACACAACAGACTGTCTCAGCACCATGGCCAGCGTCTGTAAAGTCATGCTGGAGACGCCGTGAGTCATCACGCTGCTTTTCTACACACACACGCATACGCACACACACGCACCCATACACACACACACACACACACACACACACACAAACATTAGGGTTCTCACAGGTCCTTAGTAGTTAATAGTAAACAATAAGTGAGACATATTTTGACCTAAAGCATTGCAAGTTGTGGCCTTGAATTTCAATACAACACCTAGAGACTTGATTTGTAATTTTGTGAAAAAAATCTCCAAATGGTATTCAGATTTGCAAGTGTATTGAGATTTGTAAATGTGTAGACAAATCTGTAAATGCTTACTTAAATCTGTAAATCGTACTTAAACCTGTAAATGCGTACTTAAATCTGTAAATGTGTACATAGGTATGGGTACTTAGGTACGCATTTACAGATTTGTCTACACAGTTACAAATCTCAATGCACTTGAAAATCTGAATACATTTTGAGATTTTTTTCACACATTTATAAATCTAATTACGCCCCCACGGATTCTGAATACACATTTGCAGATTCCTGTACACATTCACAAATCTCAGGACGCATTTAGAGATTCTTTCACACATTTAGAAATTGAATTACGCACACATGGATTGAGATACAGTTACACAACCGTCCACAGTTGCAAATACTTTTGCTAACATTATGGCCTCGTAGGTCACAGTCATTCACACACTCACATGGCGCAGGTGTGTTCGTCCAACTGCACGCCAACACATAATGTACCGACAGTGTCAGTATTGATTATTTAAAAAAAAAAGAAAATCAATGGCGCTCAGTTAAGGCAGTTTCTTAGTAATGACTTAGAAAGAGTCTTTCTCATTCTATAACTCTGTCCGGTTTCTCCTCCTCCTCCTCCTCCTCCTCCTCCCTCTCTTTCTGTGTATTCAGGGAATATTCGAGTCGTTTCAGCAGCGAGGAGACGCTCTTGTTTTGCATGAGGGTCATGGTCGGAGTCATCATTCTTTATGACCACGTCCACCCCAACGGCGCCTTCAACAAGTCCTCCAAGATAGACGTATGACGCACACACACACACACACACACACACACACACACACACACACACACACACACACACACACACACACACACATACACACATACACACATACTGTGTATTTCTGTACACCATTTAAGCTATGTAACAGCCTCACTGTGGACCGTGGATGTGTTCATATCTTCTCAGATGAAAGGCTGCATAAAGGTCCTGAAGGACCAGCCGGCAGACAACGTAGAAGGCCTCCTGAATGCCCTCAAGTAGGTTCTCTCGAGTATTGCTGCGTTGGTTTGACACTGTTAGACTTTCATTAATTATCAGATACTGGCCGGCAATCTCATCCTCTAGTCTGAAAAAACACATTTCATTGATCCGTTCTGCTCAGGAAGTTATGGAAAGTTATGTATTTTAGTCAATGTTGTATTTTCTAATGTATTCCACTTCCTTACAGGAAATGTATCAGCCTCTTTGTTTTTAACCGACAAGATAATTCTGAGGAAAACATTGACATGCATCATTTAAAAAAAACATTTCAATGAAATATTGTCCACACTTTTGGTCACTAAGAGCTTCCATAGAACTACAAAAACCTAGTTCCCCTTCCCCGGTGTTAGTGGGACTTTGAACAGTCCAACTCCCATACACTGATATGTAGGGATGGCTATTACTGGTACTACTACTCTTACCGATACTGCTTATTGATCCGGTACTTTAACGGTTCTCTTAACGCTTCTTTTGTTTTTAAGAGAAAAAAATGAAACAAATTAATAATAGAATTAACATTGCTTTATTTTGTCATAACTTCTGTATATAAAATAATATTTAAGTAGCAACTGCAACAGCATTGTTTTGAACAAATTACTGATAATGTGATAATTAAAATGTAAAATCAATAAATGAACAATCATTAATAGTGTAAGAAACGGTCCGGTTTTGAACAAACCACTATTATAAACTATAATGTGATGGTGGAAATGTAAAACTCATGAAATAATCATATATTTACTACAAAAGAAATACAGGTGGAATTTATGAACGCACCCATATTGATGTTCTAGCTAAACAATCAGCTGGCTAATGGTTCATTTGAATCATGAACTCATGTTTGTATGATTTCGTTACCTCCGTGTGGGCTCCAGGCTGCTAGCATACAGAACCTGCCTGAGATGGATGGGGCAGCGAGGGATGAACTACGAGTTAGTCTGTTCTCCACCGGTATCTCATGCTTTCTCACTACATCTTTTGACTAGGGATGAGTTATGATTTTACATTTTTCGAATAGTCGCTATTTATAAAAAAAAATGGAATAGTCTATTCGTCCCGTTTATTTTCGAATAGTATTTTTCCTTGGAAAGCACATCCCTAGTTTTGACAGATCACTCATGTTTTTGCAGAAGACTTGTTGTACTTTTGGCAGCGAGCATTGTCTGAAATAGAACCCCACTGTGGACTGTTCTCGTACCGGGTTTTGGTACCCATCCCCACTGACATGTTTGTTCCTCCTCAGATTCACCACTAAACACCTGAACGACGAGTCCACTCCGAAGAACATCCGGACGATGCTTCAGTAATGTCTGTTCTCTTTTTTATATATATATAAACCGATATGAAGAGGATCAATGCTCTGACCTCAAATAAGATGTATATGTTTACATTATTTAAAAAAGACTCGATGTTAATACTTGTGTGTATTTGCATAGTCATTCCCTCCAAGCTATTGAAACCTGCAGAGCACGTACCTTCTACTTGTACATGATCGCATCACATGAATTGCCTCTACTGTTAACAGCTGTCAAAGCACACACCCATCAGCCTTATAACTGAGCTTCGCGAGCAGCACTTGGAAAAAATAGTTCTTTAAGGAATCTTCTCAATCTTTTATTTGACAATGGGATTAGTTTAGTTTAGTGTCCGGCTTTTAGACAAATTCAACCTGAAGCAAAATCAATCTTTTTTTTTTAATATTTAAAATTGTGACAAAGGTTCTCGTTTCCATCATAATGACATGTCAACATGTATTAAAACAAGTGAAGTTGTTTCTGTTTTTTTCCATTCGATCTACAAAGAATGTGTTTTAAAGACAGAATATGAAATCAATCAATATTAAGATGTGAGTTTGGTGTTGCAGTGAAGGGCTTGATGTTGAGAGCAGAAAGAGGATTGGTTGGTTTAATGTATGTAATGATAAAAGCATTTAGCTGTTTTCTGGTTTTATAGTCTGCTTTTTTTTCCCAGATTCCAATCTGGTTGACTGTTGAAGTGAATCCACTGTGAACATAAAACTTCCTTTGCACATCCAGTCAGATCCAGTATGTCGAGGTTTGCTTTAACGGAGAGGTGTGAACAGGCTGTGATAACGAAATACAAACTCCAATCAACCCACCAAATGTTTTATTTAATGGTTGCGTGTCGATGCTCTGAATGATGGTCTGCCATGTTTTAAGTGACTTTAAGCTTTTGTATTAAACAGAAAATGCATTTCTCTTAAAGAAAGGCCAAAAAAACTCAAATTCTGAATAATGATGTGTGCTTCATAACTGAACCCCATTTAAAAAGAAAATGTATGTGTTTTTTTTTAATCTATTTCCTTAAATTCTGTTTAACCCTCTGGCTCTATTCTGAGAGGGATTAAAGGAATAATTCACCTCATCTCCGCTGCTGAGACCAATGTGACCACGTCATTGTTTTAAAATATGAACTTGATATTTCTTTGACATGTTTAAAACCAAATTTGAGTTTGTTAATACATCAAACTGCACCCAGGATCTTTTGACAGTTGATTGACAGTTTTAAATAATGTACACTCCAAAATCTGCCTTAAAAGTTCATGACTTTCAAAAATGTAGTCTGTTTGCTGTCACATTGTGTGATTCTGATCATTGTCACTGATCATAGCCATTATGGGAATCTATTGTGTATTACTGATATCCTGGCTCATTCTACTAATGTCACAACATATATATACAGTGTATATATATATATATATACATATATATATAGTAGGGCTGTCAATTGATTGAAATAGTTAATCGTGATTATTCGCACATTTTTTTATCTGTTCAAAATGTACCTTAAAGGGAGATTTGTCAAGAATTTAATCCTCTTAACATGGGAGTGGATAAATATATTTGCTTTATGCAAATGTATGTATATATTTATTATTTGAAATCAATTAACTGGAGGTCAGAGGTCAAGGGACCCATTTGAAAATGGCCATGCCGGTTTTTGCTCACCAAAATGTAGTGCAAGTTTGGGGTGTTATTTAACCTCCTTCTTCACTCTAACTTTAAAACTGAGCCTTACAACCTAAAAATCCCAAGTTGTGTTAATGCGTTAAAGAAATTAGTGGCGTTAAAATGAATTTGTGTAAACGCGTTATCGTGTTAACTTTGACAGCCCTAATATATATATATATATATATATATTCCTGTGTGCAGCTGAGCAGCAGCTCCTAACGTACTCAAACTAAACCGCTCACGAGGTCGGACAATCTCATCATCTGTGACTGTCGTACGTTGCTTTAAGTTACATTCTGACAGTAATCTCTGAAGACTGATGGAGGAGATGAAGTGTGCATGAAAGGATCCTACTAATAAATTCATGGATCAGTTGTAGAGAAGCATTTTATTTGAACTAGTAAAACCTAATTCCACTTTTTCCAGAGAGCAGATTTCAATTTGACCACCTAACATACTTTAATAATGACGTTATGACTTCATCACCCCGGTGATCTGAGGACATGGACATCTCTGTGGCTTATCACGGAGCACAACGTCGCCCTAAAGACAATGACAAAAACAAGGACCTGTGAAGACAATAATTGTAAATGTTTCATCTACAACACAGAACTACTTCCATACAGATATTGATCCATACACCCCCCCGCCCCTCCATTAACACGTTAACATCCAGTTCATTAACATGAAATGAACATGTCGGGTATCTAGCGTTCATTGAGGTCTGTTGTTTATTTCCTGATCCTCTTGTATTTAGTAATATATAAGTATGTGTGTGTGAGCCATACTTTGAATGTTTTATATGCAATGAGTGCAAACTGTGCATGGGCGAGACTCGGAGCGATGTGCACGTATGATACTGATATTTCATATCTGACTGAAGCGGTTTAAAAGAAATCATCATGATTGATGTCCACAGAGCTCCCCTCTCGGCCCACGTGTTGCTACTGTGTGTTGAATGCCAGGTGTTGTTTTGAATACCGACACAAAATCACTTTTGTTTGTCTTAAACTGACAGTTATTGTTTAATATTTTTGGAGTTCAGACTCACTGTTTATATAAATTGCTTTGGCTTTGTACTGCGTACTGAATGGGATGTGTGGATTGGATAATAAAGGTGGTACATTTCTTATACCGACTAAGTGTCCTTTGGTTTTCTTCTTTGCAGTATGTGAGATTGACATTGGGTGGAGGCGAGGTAGATAGATAGGTAGATAGATAGATAGGTAGATAGATAGATAGATAGATAGATAGATAGATAGGTACATAGGTAGATAGATAGTAACTTTATTGATCCTGAGGGAAATTCAAGTTTCCAGCATCACAGTTCCATAGTGCAAAAACATGTTAGTAAAAAGGCACAAGTTAGTAGTACAAGTATAAAAAATATTACGTATATAAAAATACCAGGAGATGAAGAAAAACTGTAAACAATGAATATAGTGCAGAGTAACAGCTGAGATACGGGACTATTAAAAATGTCAATATAGTGCTGAATAATAAAATATAGGAGATATAGATATTAAGAAATGTCAAATATGGAATATAATGCGCGATAAGAACTGAGGTACAGTTTTTTTTTTTTTTTTTAAATAGACTAATAGAAGTGCAGAATAAAGCTGTTCATTGTTTGTAGAATACAGTAAAAACAGTCTATAAAGGTGCAGAGTAGAGCTGTTGGTGGTGTGCAGAATTAAAAAGTCTATTAAAGTGCACTGTGTGCATTAACTGTCCTGCAGACCGTCCTCCTTTGTCCAGGACAAAAGAGGACTAAACCTCTGTGTTGGTAAATATTTACACCATTTATCACAATTTAGAATTCATTTAATCTATATTTAGTCTAATAAGACAGTCAATTGAAAATATTAAAGAGGACCTATCATGCTCATTTTCAGGTTCATACTTGTATTTTTCTACTAGATCATGTTTACATTTGGGTTGTCACTGGATATTTTTATCTGTTCCAAATGAACCTTAAAGGGAGATTTGTCAAGTATTTAATCCTCTTATCAACATGGGAGTGGACAAATATGCTGCTCTATGCAAATGTATGTATATATTTATTATTGGAAATCAATTAACAACACAAAACAATGACAGATATTGTCCAGAAACCCTCACAGGTCCTGCATTTAGCATAAAACAATATGCTCAAATCATAACATGTCAAACTGCAGCCCAACAGGCAACAACAGCTGTCAGTGTGTCAGTGTGCTGACTTGACTATGACTTGCCCCAAACTGCATGTGATTATCATAAAGTGGGCATGTCTGTAAAGGGGAGACTCGTGGGTACCCATAGAACCCATTTATATTCACTGATCTGGAGGTCAGAGGTCAAGGGACCCCTTTGAAAATGGTCATGACAGTTTGGAGCGTTATTTAACCTCCTTAACGACAAGCTAGTCTGACATGGTTGATACCGATGGATTCATCAGGTTTTTTAGGTCTAGATGATGCTAGTGTCGTCACTCTAGTTATGCTGAATAACGCTCCAAACAGTACCTGTGAGGGTTTCTGGACAATATCTGTCATTGTTTTGTGTTATTAATTGATTTCCAATAATAAATAAACTGGGGAAAAAAAGTTTGGAAACTTGTGTTTGGTGGATTATTTCTCTGTTGTTACAATGCTAATGCCAAAATGCTCTGCCAATGGTAAACAGTGTAATCTCATAAGGCTACCAGGAAGCCTGCAATGACTGCCCTTCACCGTCAGGCCCGTTTGCGCTGGTGTCGACAACACAGACAATGGAACCTGAACATGTGGGGGAATGTCATGTTCAGTGATGAGTCCAGGTTCTGTCTGCCAAAGTTGGATGGCAGGTGTCAAAGTATGGAGACGACGTGGAGAACACTATGCTGATTGTTGAACCGATGGAGTAACAGCTTTTGGTGGGGGCAGTGTCATGGTGTTGGGGGGGCATCCAGACCTCAACCCAACTCAACACTTGTGGGATCAGCTTGGGCGTGCTGTACGTGTTAGAGTGACCAACACAGCCACGCTGGCTGACCTGCAACCAATCCTGTTTGAGGAATGGAACGCCATCCCACAGCAACGTGTGACCAGGTTGGTGACCAGCATGAGGAGGAGGTGCCAGGCTGTTGTGGCTGCGTATGGATCTTCCACCGCTACTGAGGCTCCTGACGGTGTATTAAAGGAATAAAGTGTCAAATAGCCAATGTGTCTTGTTTGTTCCTTGTTACTGATAGAGAGTTCAATCATCCAATCCACCAAACAACTCAAAACAAGAGTCAACACCAACAGGAGAATACACTGTTTACCATTGACGGAGCATTTTGGCAAATTTTTCTTGGGCGCTCCCCACATAATCAGCTGTGCTGCTCATCCCACAAATGCATGATCCTTACAAGTTGGACATCATTGCGAAGGTAAAAAATAAACAGGCTTTCCAACCATGTAAAATACAATGACCATTAGCATTGTAACAACAGAGAAATAATCCACCAAACTTTTTTTTCCCAGTTTATATACATACGTTTACATAAATCAGCATATTTGCCCACTCCCATGTTGATAAGAGTATTAAATACTTGACAAATCTTCCTTTAATGTACATTTTGAACAGATACAAAATGTGTGATTAATCATGGACGATCATGGAGATCAATTGACAGCCCTGCTTTTTAGCATAGTAAGGATTTGAGCAGAACAGATGGCCCTGATGAGAAGGAAATGAATCCAGGCTGACGGACTCAGTGATGTCCTCTTAATGATGGTGTGGGAGGTGTTGGGGAAACTAGGACTGTGTTTTCTGTTTTTCCACTCAGGGCCAGATAAGCACTTCTTTGGCTGAGGCGTCATCACACGGCTTCTCTCTGAAACTGACACCTGCCATCTGCTCGCTTCTCTTTCTTTCTCCCTTTCTCCGCTCGCTCTCCCTCTTTGTCACTTCATATTTCCACTGCTATGTGCTCTTAATGACTGTCACAGTAACAGCAGTAACAACAGCCCAACAGCTCCTACACTCAGATAACCTCGGCTGTCTGTGTGTGTGTGAGACTCGTCCTTCTGCAGATCCATCTTCGACCGTGCGCACAGCAGACATTGTAGTAAAGTACAGCGACCTCGTCTACATGTAAGCCTACGAACCTGGTGACACGGCGCCGTGAGTGACTGTCCACTGTCTCTAATGAGGATACACCTCACCTGTCAGCAGTGTGAAGACACACTGAGCCCCTGCTGTTCTTAACCCTCATCTTCCTCCCTCAATGTTTCAGCAGTGAGGTGGGAGAAGCTGTTTTACTGTGTCATTCTCAACACATCCTCGTGTCCAACTTGCTGAATGAAAATTTAGTTCTAGAAACAGAAGGCGTTTTTAAAAGTCCCATATCGTGCTAATTTTCAGATTCATACTTGTATTTTGTGTTTCTACTAGAACATGTTTACATGCTGTAATGTTAAAAAAAAAAAAACTTTATTTTCCTCATAACGTCTGTCTGAATATACCTGTATTCACCCTCTGTCTGAAACGCTCCGTTTTAGCACATTTCAACGGAACTGCAACGGAATTGCGTTGCTAGGCAGCAGTTTGGGTCCAGCTGATGTTATTCACATCCACTGCAATCGAAAATAAACTGGGACTCATTTAGAATATTTACATTTAAAACTGAAAGGGTCTAAATATTGTATATTTGTGACATCACAAATGGACCGAAATCCTACGGCTTGTTTCAGCGGCACAGTTTCTGAATACGGGCTGTGTGTATTTCTCTGTGGATTGAATGTTTCGATACTTTCACAGTATTTATATAGCACTTAAACCTGTTTTATAATAGAAAAGACATGAATATCGCACTTTTTACAATATGGGACCTTTAAGGTCATGATAATCAGGTAACACTTTTTTTAACCAGCATTCATAAATAAATTGATAGTTAATTAAACTTAGTTAATAGTTATTTTACTGTTAACAAACAATGAAATGAAACTTAATAATGTTATTTTAACAGTTTATTGTTGCACACATTATAACATTTGATATACTATATATATATATATATATAAGTATTTGTTAATGATTAAGATATTATTTGTAAACCTTAAAGAAATTGTTTGTAAAACATCTATAAACATTTTATTGATAGATATTTCTAACACTTTGTTAATGGTTAATAAATGGTTTGTAAACCGTGTATAAACATTATTTGGATGGCTTATAAAGTTGCAACTGATGATTATAATAATTTGTTAAATGGTTAATAAATACTTTCTAAAGAATCTATAAACATTATTTAGATAGATAGTTAATAGTTTGTCAATGGTTAACACATATCAAATGTGTAAAAGTGTTACCAATAATCATTAATTAACAAAATAGTGACAAAATCACTTCAAAGCTATTTTACATGTTGCATTAAATGTGATTTTGCCAAGAAAAAAGAGACAAACTCAACGCTGCTCCGGCAACACGGAGCGGCACTCTGAATAAACATTTAGAACTAGAGAGCCTCTCGCATTGGGCATTTTGAAAACATAAAGAACACAATGAACCTTAAAATGCCAGAGATGTACTAGAGATTAGTGCTGACAAAGTTAACACGATAATAACACGTTAACGCCACTTGCGATTTTTAGGTTTATAGCAACCGTGTCATAGTAGCTCGTCATGAAGGAGACTAAATAACGCTCTAATCTCACGCTAAATGTTGGTGAGGAAAAACCCATTTTCAAAGGGGTCCCTTGACCTCTGACCTCCAGATATGTGAATGTAAATGGGTTCTATGGGTACCCACGAGTCTCCCCTTTACAGACATGCCCACTTTATGATAATCACATGCAGTTTGGGGCAAGTCATAGTCAAGTCAGCACACTGACACACTGACAGCTGTTGTTGCCTGTTGGGCTGCAGTTTGCCATGTTATGATTGGAGCATATTTTTTTATGCTAAATGCAGTACCTGTGAGGGTATCTGGACAATATCTGTCATTGTTTTGTGTTGTTAATTGATTTACAATAATAAATATATTCATACATTGTTTATTGTTTATTTATTTTGTACAATTTTAGACTACACAACATAACAAAAAAAAAAAAGAATAATATTCAGTGCACCTAGAGGCAAAAAACCCACTGAGCTTATCTGAAGCCTCCACCTAGAGACAAGATTAATATAGAGAAATAATATGACTACATAATAGTGATAACAAACAATTAGATGAAGATATATATAATAACAACAATAACAATAAATATATCAAAAAAGACAAGTGTGTGTGTGTGTGTGTGTGTGTGTGTGTTGCGTGGAAGTGTATGGTTACTCTTTGTGAGGATGATATTGATTTAAATATCTATAATGATTTCTGGGTAATCGTAACCAAACAACATTGTGAGTGGGAAAAAATAAAAAAGATAAGAACAGATACATTGACAACATGGAGAAAAGCAATTACAAAACAGCAATTAAATGACCCTTTAAGCGACTTTTGAAACATTTGACAGATGAACAGTTTTTTGATAGATGTGAAAGGCTACTCCATAATGTGGTTCCCCTAAATCTTATCACAAATTGACCTCTACTAGTGAGGAATTTAGGAGGATGAAGATCTAGAGATTTACATAGAGCAGCATATTTGCCCACTCCCATGTTGATAAGAGTATTAAATAAATAAATTAAATAAATATTGTGCGATTAATTTCTGATTAACCACGATTAATTATGGACAATCTTGCGATTAAATATTTTAATCGATTGACATCCCTATTAGAAATATATATATATATATATATATATATACGAGCAGTACTTCAGACAGTCTGGATGTAAATCTTCTGAAGAACTCTGTGGACTTCACCTCAAAATGTTGTGTTAAACTGAAAGTCTTTTCAAAGTGAAAAACAAGAATAATATATACAGTTAAATCCAAGTTATTATTATTATTATTATTATTATTATTATTATTATTATTATTATTATTATTATTATTATTGTTATTATTATTATTATTATTATTACAATCTCAGCGGATATTAACCAGAAAAGTGAATGAACATCTCACAGGTAGTGTCATGTTTTAACCACTAGGTGGCAGTATAATATAGATGTTTACGGTCCTGTGCCTTTTTCCACTGAAATCACATTTGTACTAATTATTGTAAAAGCTAATTAGCATCTATGCTATATATGTGTAATAATAACAATAAATAAATAATAATTAGCATATACTGTATACTATATATAAACTTTAGATTTGATTGAATGAGTTTATATTTAGAGCATAAGTACAGGTAATATACTGTATGTTATTACATACAGTCCACTCTGTAATCTTGCATTGTACTGTATACAGCTTATCATCCTTTTAGTGCATGTGTGTTTAATGTATTCTCCTGTGTGCTCATCAAACATCTGCCACAACATCAGCGTCTCTTCTTGATTCATAATGTTGCAGCACCTGTAATCATTACTTGATGTGTAGTTTCTGGACGGCTCTCAGAAGACATGCATCTGGGCTGCATCTCTGTTTCTCTTGTTAAATGGTCGCCCCTGACAACTGCAAAAAATACCATTTCTAAACAGCTCAGGCCTTGACAGAATGGGACAATACCACAAACAGCTCAAGCTGCAGTTTCCTGCTGTTATAGCTTGGATTAAGGAGCTGTTCTAATAGTCATGGCTGCCTTGTGTTGAGCATTCTGCTGCCTTCACACTTTGAAAGAAGAGTAAGCCGAGTGGTAACAGACATATATCATTATAGAAATCATTGGATGGAAGTTGAAATAAAATGGAAAAAACACATATTTACAGGTAATTACTAGGACTGTCAATTAATTAAAATATTTAATCACGATTAATCTCATGATTGTCCATAGTTAATTGCGTTTAATCGCAAATTATTTATCTGTTCAAAATGCACCTTAAAGGGAGATTAGTCAAGTATTTAATACTCTTATCAACATGGGAGTGGACAAGTATGCTGCTTTATACAAATGTATGTATATATTTATTATTGGAAATCCAGAAACCCTCACAGGTACTGCATTTAGCATAAAACAATATGCTCCAATCATAACATGGCAAACTGCAGCCCAACAGGCAACAACAGCTGTCAGTGTGTCAGTGTGCTGACTTCACTATGACTTGACCCAAACTGCATGTGATTATCATAAAGTGGGCATGTCTGTAAAGGGGAGACTCGTGGGTACCCATAGAACCCATTTACATTCACTGATCTGGAGGTCAGAGGTCAAGGGACCCCTTTGAAAATGGACATGCCAGTTTTTCCTCGCCAAAATTTAGCGCAAGTTTGGAGCGTTATTTATCCTCCTTCACGACAAGCTAGTATGACATGGTTGGTACCGATGGATTCATCAGGTTTTATAGTTTTATATGATACCAGTATCCTCACTCTAGCTTCAGCTCTAGGCGTTAAAACTAATTTGTGTTAACACGTTATTATCGCTTTAACTTTGACAGCCCTAGTGTCAGAGCACTTGATTTAGTGATTGCTGTCAAAAAAAAAATCGTAAATCTTTAGCAACCCTACCTTTAATTAGATGCAGTCTAAATTTATTTTAATGCTTTGCCTTAAAAAAAGAGTTCAGAATCAATAATTTAGCTCCACTGGTAACGAGACATAAAGCATTTCTAACAGGGTCACAATCTGCACACAGTCTGCGACTTTCTTGCAGAATCAGTCATAATTTGTCCTGAATAAGCTTCTTGCTGCGTGGTTACATCATACTGAGCCCAGAGGAGTGGAGGAGCTGTGGTTGCCTTACTGGGAGCGCTCCGGTGTGAGCGCTGGGACGCCCTGAGCGCCTCCACGCTCAGCCGGGGCACCGCCGACCTCACCGGCCCAGGACGGATCCCAGCGTTCCACTGGGTCAGGCGCAGCATGCTCTGGGCGGTCTCCCTGGTGACGGGGTGGTCCTGACTGTGAGCCGCCCAAGAGGGTCGAGATTGGGTCTCACGATGATGAGGAAGAGGAAGAGGAGGAGGTGGATGTTGGGTTCTGCAGTTGGAGATTAGGAACATCTGAAGGAGGAGAAAGACATAAGTTCTCAGAGAACTGGGGTTACCTTAAAGGTGGAGGTTGGCAGGTTGGAGCAAATATGATTTAAAAAAGTTATTTTTATAAAACGGTCACTATATCCTGACACAAGTGCATGAGACAGGTAATCTGAAAAAATATCATGTGCCTCTGTGTCCTAACAATGGCATCTGCAAGATTTCACAGAAAACAACCAATCAGAGCCGAGCTGGAGCCTTGCCGTCTCTGAGCAGCTGTCAATCACTCGCAAACTCTGATCAAACGGTCAAACTAGGCAGCGCTGATCAAATATGAATCAATATTCTGTTACTGTAATGCCTATTCCTCTCCTCAGATGTTTTCAGAAACATCTTGCAGTGCACGGTTTAGCTGTAAATTTAGAGAGTGTGCTCCAGCTGGTGGGCGGTGCTTGGTATTTCCTCAACTGATCTCAACATGGCTGCCGGGTCACAAACTCTCTCATAGCTAAACAGTACACTACAAGATGATTCTGAGAACATTTGAGGCGAGAAATAGGCATTACATTAACTGAATATTGACTCATGTTTGAGATTGACAGCCAATAGGAACGCTCTCTCTCTGAAATGACCTGTGATTGGTCAAAGTCTCCCTTCACAGGCTATATTTTGAAAACAAAGCCATGAGGAGGAGCAGAAGTCTAGTTTTCTCTCAGAACACTTGAATTACAATATGCTGAAAGGTTATTATGGAATTCTTGCCCAATGATGCCAAAAATATACTGCCTACTGCAGGTTTAATAACCAAAGTGTATTATGTTATATTCCCCATTGGTTCCTGTATCCAGGCAAAATTAATTATGTATGATGATTTCACCAAAGCCTGAATATTAAATGACACAGTGTCCTCTATCTAACCCTCCCTCAAACACTATCATCAGCATAATGTGCCCCCCCCCCCCCCCCCCCCCCCCCCATCACCTCCCTCTCTGAGCAGCTCATCATTAACACGCTTTTTCGGTGTAAACGCTGCTCCATAATGTATGATGCCTGCTGGTTGGGCCATCTCCAGAGAATCCTCCCCGTTTATCGCCCCCCCTTTGATTCAGACAATGAGGTCACAGACACAGTGGGGTTATAGTGGTGGTGATGAATGGAGTGTGGTTTACCAGCGATTTGGCTTTGCGTAGTTTGTAATGCGCCTCAGACAGTGTTTTCTGGCTGCCGCCGCCTGGCTTCCATGTGTCGCCGCGGCAGGTGGAGGCTCTGCTATTCACCTGCCTGCAGAGAGACATCGTTCAGTCAATCTGCAGTGCATTGCAAAAGAATTCAGACATTTCCATCAGTTATATTATGTGTACACGAGGAGGGTCAAAGAGCAAAATGTGGCCGATGCACTGCAAAAATATCGAAGTATCAATACATATCCATATTGAATATTTGAGACGGTTTCAATACTTCTTTTCCGTGGTATCGATACACGAGTACCAGCTGCTCTTTCTGCTCTCTCTTCTGTCCAATAGCAAGTCGATACACATACTGTTATTTATCTTTAAAATAAAAATCTAAAATGTTATGCTCTCAATGTTGTGTCAATGTTTCCCTTTGGTATTGAATATCTATATTTTTCAAGGTATTGTATCAAAGTTAGAGATTCCAGTATTGTGACAACACTATTTGTTGTGCTATCAAAGTTCCTCTAAATATCCACCAATGGCACCAACCTTTTTGATCCCTTTTTCTGTTTTTGGAATACATGACACAAATAACACCAAAATGATGTGTCCACTAAGGATGGGAATCACCAGAGGCCCCACGATGCGATATTATCACGATACTTCACAAAATCACAATGCCATCTCATTGTGATTTAAATACCTTGCGATACGCTGAGTATTGCGAAGATATATCACCATTTATTGCCTTTTTTCAACTGCAAATTATGCAGCTTGTAAACATCTGTTCTATCTAATAAGATACAGTTTTCACTCTGCTCATCTCAGAGTTTTCATTCACATATCTTGAGGTCAAAGGTCGAGGGACCCATTTGAAAATGGCCATGCCAGTTTTTTCTCGCTAAAATTTAACGTAACTTTGTAGCATTATTCAGCGCTCATCTCAACAAGCTAACATGACATGGATGGTACCAATCGATTTTCTAGTTTCATATGATACCAGTATCTTCACTCTAGCTTTAAAACTGAGCCCGCTACAACCTCTGAAAGACAGAATAGCGACCGTTGATTGTTAAAGGGACTATTTGTAAGAATCAGAAATGTCTTGTTAACAGCTACACCTGTGGCCGTTAAGTCAACTAAAGTCAGCGTCATGTTAATCGCGCCTGTGCTCGCTCTACATAGACATGAAGGAGCATCGCTCAACACAGTGAGGCGACACACGTCAGCTAAAAGCACAATATCACTCTATATTTCAGCTG
This sequence comes from Sebastes umbrosus, assembly GCF_015220745.1. Lineage (NCBI taxonomy): Eukaryota > Metazoa > Chordata > Actinopteri > Perciformes > Sebastidae > Sebastes > Sebastes umbrosus. Next base: position 27,798,422 of record NC_051286.1, on the reverse strand, counting down.
CTTGGCAGTAATGTTAGCTGACCAGACAAAGGTCTCTCCATGAATCAATGCTGATCCTAGTGTTGGCTTTTCCTGCCTCAGCCTCCCGACCGCAGCCGGAGGGAACAGGGGAGACGCCGGAGTTTTGGTCGGAGACGATAACGTTTCTCTCTGCGGAGCCCCGTCACTTCACAAGACACGGGAAACCTCTGTTGGTCTGGAGGAGCTGCAGCAGTTATTTCTGTACAAACGTCCACTGAACATTCACTAGATATTCTCAGAGATAAACTAACTCTTCTGCAGTGTGTAGTGAGCACGCATGCACGTGAGAGTGGAGCGAAAGAGTGAGAACGAGTGCGGTGTGTGAGTGAAGGCAAACAGAGGAGCAGAGTACAGCAGAGACTCCGGTCCTGGAGACCAAAGCTACGGTCTCCCCCGCGTCCTCCGACCGCGGCCAACACTGTTTAACAGACGGGCTTCACTAGATACAACCAAGAGGTTTTGGTGTTTCATGTAGTTTGTGTTGGAGTCTCGTCTGAACAGCCTAGACACACGCGAGCGCGCATGAGACACCGACCCACAATGATTTATACGTGTAAGAAGTAACCACTAAGAGGTTAATAGTTTATATAATAAAAGATTGATACTTGACGTTCATGTATCGATACAATATTGCCACGCAAAATATCAAAATACTATGCTGTATTGTTTTTTTTCCCACCCTACTGTCCACATTTCTTACATATTAGATGTAGGCTTTAGACTGAACTGTGCCTCTGAATAACTAAACTTGGGTTGGGATATATAGTGTAATACACAAGGTCACAAACTGACCAATCTCTCTTGTTTTCTGGAGAAGAAATGGACTGCCAAACTCTACAGAAACTTCTCTCTGGTTAAAGGAAGCATTTATAATATTCAATTCTCTGAGTGCTAGTGTAATGTCCATAAATTAATAATCTACTTAAAGAGGACATATCATGCTCATTTTCAGGTTCATACTAGTATTATGGGTTTTTACTGGAACATTTTTTCCTATCAAGTTTTAAAAAGTTTTAGTTTAATTTGACCAATTCAAATGGCCTGTTTGAAAATTGCAGTCTTACGCTGTGAGAGCTTGCTCAGTGGGGTCCAGGTTGTCCAAGTAGTTGAAGCGTAGTGTGTCTTTAGGCTGTCTGTCAGAGTCTCTCCATGGTGGTGGTGCAGCCGGCTTACTCTCTTTTCTGAACCCCGTCCTGGAAATGTTTCCTGGTGGCTGGCTGGTGGAGGCTGAACGCTCCTCGCTGATGAAGGCCAGTTCTGACGGATCTTCATGTTTATTGCTGATGGCTGATACGTGTGGAACCACAAACTGCTGCTGGGATGAGGCGGCCTGCAGATGGACAATAGACTTTTTATAAACGTTACAACACTGCATTTTTATGTAAACTGGGAAAGATAAGTTTGGAAACTTGTGTTTGGTGGATTATTTCTCTGTTGTTACAATGCTAATGGTCATTGTATTTTACATGGTTGGAAAGCCTGTTTATTTACCTTCACAATGATGTCCAACTTGTAAGGATCATGCATTTGTGGGATGAGCAGCACAGCTGATTATGTGGGTAGCGCCGAAGAAAAATGTTCCAAAATGCTCTCCCAATGGTAAACAGTGTAATCTCATAAGGCTACCAGGAAGCCTGCAATGACTGCCCTTCACCATCAGGCCCGTTTGCACTGGTGTCGACAACACAGACAATGGAACCTGAACATGTGGGGGAATGTCATGTTCAGTGATGAGTCCAGGTTCTGTCTGCAAAAGTTGGATGGCAGGGTCAAAGTATGGAGACGACGCAGAGAACGCTATGCTGATTGTTGCACCGATGGAGTAACAGCTTTTGGTGGGGGCAGTGTCATGGTGTGGGGGGGGGGGGCCTCTCCCTCTCTGGCAAAACAAGGCTTGTCATCATTGAAGGCCATCTCAATGCAGTGAGATATCGGGATGAGATTCTGCAGCCAGTGGCGATCCCATATCTCCACAATCTGGGACCTAACTTCATCCTCCAAGATGACAACGCTCACCCCCACAGAGCCAGGGTTATCACAGACTACCTCCACAATGTGGGAGTAGAGAGAATGGAACGGCCTGCCAAGAGTCCAGACCTCAACCCAATTCAACACTTGTGGGATCAACTTGGGCGTGCTGTACGTGTTAGAGTGACCAACACAACCACGCTGGCTGACCTGCAACCAATCCTGGTTGAGGAATGGAACGCCATCCCACAGCAACGTGTGACCAGGTTGGTGACCAGCATGAGGAGGAGGTGCCAGGCTGTTGTCTCTGTGTATGGATCTTCCACCGCTACTGAGGCTCCTGACGGTGTATTAAATGAATAAAGTGTAAAATTGCCAATGTGTCTTGTTTGTTCCTTGTTACTGACAGAGAGTTCAATCATCCAATCCACCAAACAACTCAAAACAAGAGTCAACACCAACAGGAGAATCGATGTTTACCATTGACGGAGCATTTGGAACATTTTTCTTGGGCGCTACCCACATAATCAGCTGTGCTGCTCATCCCACAAATGCACAATCCTTACAAGTGGGACATCATTGTGAAGGTAAATAAACAGGCTTTCCAATGATGTAAAATACAATGACCATTAGCATTGTAACAACAGAGAAATAATCCACCAAACACCGAACTTTTTTTCCCAGTTTAGTTACCCTGTAACATCAGTTTGTTAGTGCAGGATGTTTGACAACTGTATCCTGTTTGACCATTGAGCTAACTCTGGATCTGATCTCCCGAACCTGCAGCGAGGTGAGTTGCAGCTCCAGCACAGTCTGGATGTAGTGTCTCTTCCAGACGTCCTGCTCCAGTGGGCTGGGGGAGAAGTTGATGCACCAGCCCAGCCTCACACACTTTGGCATCCACAGCTGGTCCAGTTCCACTATGCTCCTCCAGTGCCAGCTCACCTGCCCGCAGAAGATAAAAACGTCCAGAGTGATTTACGAGCCACAATTCTCAGCTGGCTAAGTAATAATTGAGTAATACATGTTAAACCTGCAGTAGGCAGTATATTTTTGGCATCATTGGGCAAAACTCCCATAGTAACCTTTCAGCATATTGTAATTCAAGTGTTCTGAGAGAAAACTAGACTTCTGCTCCTCCTCATGGCTCTGTTTTCAGGCTTTAGAACATCTACTGATGGGAGACTTCGGCCAATCACAGGTCATTTCAGAGAGAGAGCGTTCCTATTGGCTGTTCATTTGACGGAGGCAGCTGTCAGTCACTCGCTAACTCCGATCAAATGGTCAAACTAGGCAGCGCTGAACAAATATGAATCAATATTGTGTTACTGTAATGCCTATTTCCCCCGTAAAATGTTTTCAGAAACATCTTGTAGTGTTCTGTTCAGCTGTAAAATGAGAAAGTTTGCTCTGGCTGGTGGGCGGTGCTTGGTATTTCCTCAACTGATCTCAACATGGCGGCCGGGTCACAAATTTTCTCATTTTACAGCTAAACAGTACACTGAATCTTGATTTATACTTGTTCAGCGCTGCCTAGTTTGACCGTTTGATTGGAGTTTGCGAGTGATTGACAGCTGCCTCCGTCGAATGAACAGCCAATAGGAACGCTTTCTCTCTGAAATGACCTGTGATTGGCCAAAGTCTCCCGGCCCGGGCTAAATGTTCTAAAGCCTGAAAACAGAGCCATGAGGAGGAGCAGAAGTCTAGTTTTCTCTGAGAGCACTTGAATTACAATATGCTGAAAGGTTATTATGGAATTTTTTCCCAATGACACCAAAGAGACAGCAAGGCTCCAGCCCGTCTCTGATTGGTTGTTTTCCTCCGGTCTGTGAAATCTTGCAGACGCCGTTAGGAGCACCGGAGGACACAGAGGGACATGATTTTTTTTACAGATTACCTGTCTCATGCACTACTGTCAGGATGTAGTGACCGTTTAATAAAAATAACTTTTTTTAATCATATTTGCTCCAATGTTACCTACTGCTGCTTTAACATCCCTACATATGGTCCAGTGTGTGTACCTGGGCGCACCGACAGAGGCTGCGTGGGTCCAGGAAGGAGAAGAGGTAGAGGCAGAGGGCTCTGGGCAGCAGGCAGGTGAAGTCTGCAGCCTGCAGGGGGAGTCGTCTGCTCACACTGAGGCTCAGGAAGGTCAGCTGCTCCACAGAACAGTTCAGCACAAAGTCCTGCAGCACCGCCTTCCTCTGGCTGTCGGACCACCTGTCAAACTGACAAAGACGTGAAAGAACGGAACAGAATTCCTCCACATGGGACGGTTTCAGCTGAATGGAGCTGGATAGGAAATGGACTCCACAGAGCACAAAGTGCAGTTTCTAAACCAGAGATTTATTTGTGTCAGACGGAGCTCACACTGAGCTCACTGCACAGTCAAGAACCATCAGTGCATTTAGTGCATCTCTCTGTTCATCATCATCATTTCAACGTACCCACTTTGCCAGAAGGTTTCGCCTCTCTTCAAACACCTGAGGAAGAAGAGAAGAGTGAAAGATGTTAGTAATCACATCAAACTGCGTTGTCAGGAATAGCAATGACTAATCATGTGTATCAAGGGAGATATTTTAAAGAGGACCTATCGTGCTTTCTCCCTTTCCTTTAGTGGGTTATATCGTTTTTGGTGCATGTAAAAGGTCTGCAAAGTTACAAAGCCTGAAGTCCACCCTAAAGGGAGTTCTTTTCCCCTACAGAAACACTGATCCTGAACTGCCTGAAACGCCTCGCTTGAAGTCTCGCCTTTTCTTCCGTAACGTGGTGAGGTGATGTCACCAAGTAACACATCTGCATAATACATAATACCTGCCTAGCCGCTAGTTTGGCACACCTTCAAACAAAGCTAGTTAGAGCGGAGCTGGAGCAGAGTCCGAAGAGTTTGGTTCGGTTGACCAATCACAACAGAGGAGGAGCTCAAACAGCAGGAGCTCAAACAGAGCGTTTCAGACAGAGGGTGAAAAGAGGAGTTGCAGCACAGCCGGTATGTGGAAGGTGATGTGTTTTTTGAACATTAAAGCTTGTAAACATATTCTAGAAGAAACCCAAAATACAAGTATGAACCTGAAAATAAGCATAAATGATAAACAAAGATAACTAAATGACTCAGAGTCCTGTGTCATCAAATATGGACCAAACCTAAGGGTTCTGCTTATGATTTACAGCTGTTTAAGACCCAACTTTATAAAAGCAGCAGGACCTCCCTGTTGATGATTGTGTCTAGGCCTACGTGTTTATTCGCTGAACAGTTTCAAACTTACTGACTTTTTTCTATTAGAATTGAAACTGTGATGATTTCTTAAAGTGTAACTGGGCTTGGTCTGCATTACTTTAACATTTAGCATTCAGACTTACCCCCCCACTTTACGGCCCTATCCCACTTTCTTTTTAAGGTTGTGAATCACTGTATCTCCGCAAATGCCCGTATATTGCAACACGGTAAATCATGAATTTCCGTCTACCCCGTGCATGTCCAGACTGGAGGGTGTCAGAAGTGTTTTTACTCTCTCATTTTAATCTGTCCAGCAGCTGTCTGCGCGGCTCTGTCTCAACTGTGTCTCACGTAAACGCAACCTGAACTGAAGCTTTTATTTACACTTCAAGTCTATTTTTTTTTCAACACGACGTAATACAAAGTTGATGCCCAATATGGGGCGGCAGTAGCTCAGTCCATAGGGACTTGGCTTGGTAACCGGTTCAAGTCCCTGCATGGACCAAGTACTGAGTGTGAAACGGTCGCTGGAGAGATGCTAGTTTGCCTCTTGGGCACTGCCGAGGTGCCCTTGAGCAAGGCACCAAACCCCCAATTGCTCGGGGCGCATGTCAAGGGCAATCCCCTCGCTCTGACATCGCTCCATTAATGCATGTAGGTCCTGTTTGTGCATGTGTGTGTATTTCGGGCTCGTGTGTACCATGTACTGTGTAAATAAAACAGAGTGAAAAAAAATTGAATTTCCCCTCTGGGATTAATAAAGTGCCTTTCTTCTTTTTCTTGTTCTTCTTCTTCTTCTTCAATAAAAAAGCCCTGAATAATATATTTATCTACATTTTGCAGCTGGTGGAGCAGAGTGTGCTGTGGATCTTTATCTAATCATAATCAACCATTGTGTAGCCGAATTCAACTGAGATCACAGTGATCTGACATCCAGCCCGCTACAGTTTCATCATGAACCCAAAATATTTTTACACTTCTCAGCTGGTGGGCTGGCCCTCACCAGGCGCATTGTCCGAGGTCTGCTTGGAAAGGCCCGACCGTGAGTTTTACAGCACCCCTCGTACGGACCTAGCCGCTGCCCGGGGGCCGTTGAGTTCTCTCTGCGCAGTACCCCCTCTCTCCCTGTGGGGAGGGACGGGATTCCCGCCGCAACTCTCAACCGGGGCGGACTGTCCTCAGTGCGAGGGGTCTGTGGCGGTGTCGGCACCCTGTCTCCTTTACCATGCTTAACTGCTGTGGGACTTTTTGCCATCAACATTCATAACCAGACAACCTTTATGATTACATGTTTACTAGAGCACCAAGTTCTTCAGAGATCTAGCATCGTCATTTTGCTCTCAAGGAGCTCCAGATTGATGCATTTAATTTGTTTAATATGTTCAAAATTTTCTTCCCGGGGGAGCACCACACCACACTTCAAAACTCATTCCAGCACTGCTGTCTCTCACCACAGTTCGAGCGTCGAGAGATGCTTTATAGGACTTTTTAAAGGTTTTATAGGAGGCGGCAGGGAGTAGTGGAGCGTATAACATCCATTTTTCAATCAAATCGTGCAAATAGCGATACAAGCACCAAATTTGGTATGATGATTCCTGAGGGGTAACTAAGCAAATATAAATGATCGGCCACTTGAAAATCCAAGATGGCCGCCAAATTGTCCTGCCGTTAATGGTTTCTCTCATAGAAATTCATCTAATTGGTCGATTTGAGTGATCTTGGTGTCAAATTATATATTTTCTAGCATGCTGGATCTGATGTTGATAGTTTTAATAATTTTGAACTGCAATATGGCGGTCATTTTTCAAGATGGCTGTCAAATTTACTCGTGGAGAATGTTTTTCTTAAATAAATGCATGTACTTGGTCAACTTGAATGATTGTGATGTAGAATTATATGTTTTCTGGTATGCTATCTAATTATTACAGCTTTAACATCCTCCAATAAGTTTTTTTCTTACTTTTTGGCTGTCCGGTGAGTCTTTGCTTTGTGGTGTTTGCATGGCTCAATTGGCTTGTAGGCCTACTGTTGTAGATATCAATAGCTGCTGTTGCCATAGGTGTAGGGGCTTAGTGGTAGAGGTACTACCTTTGTTTCAGAAGTCAGCCACATCCTCCAGGATGGACTACTGGCACTGGTTCTCACTACTTGCCCAACTCTCACCTATGGCTCCAAGAAGTTGCTAGTGCACGGCAACGGCCACACCCCGGGACACCGTGTTGGCTCACGGGCTGAACTAGGTGAGGTTAGCACACAGAGAGTCTCTGTGTGATGGAGTATGTCTAGCTCCAAATTTCAAAGTGCATAGAGTCAATGAACCAGCCATCTTTATTCATGAGGTTCCCACACCAACATATCTATCAGTTGCCTCTTTCTGGTCTTGGCAAACACATACAGGCCAACATACATAGCAAAAGTTGTCTCCCTCTCCTTGGAGTGCCTGTGGACCTGCGATCCTTCCCTGTATTTGGCAAAACAGCTGTACTGTAGCAGTTGCAAGGTCAGATTTGAATGCGCCATTCTGGAGTTGTGACTTGATATCAGTCCCATGTTCAATCATACATACAAACTGAAGCAGGGATGGTGTGACGGTATCTTCAAGGTACCCATCATGAGACGTGCTGTTGAATTCTGATTTATGCTGAAACATGTCACGATGTATCATCTGAGCAGCCTTTGCCAGGTGTACTGCTTCTCCATATTTGCTTCCTTCTTCTGGGCCAGCTCTTCTTTCCTCTGCAGCTGTTGGGCATTCAGATGGGCTCGTTCTCGGTTGTACAGAGCAGCCAAGCAAGCAGGATGATACTTCATATCCTGGGCAATGACATCTCCAGCACTCAGTTTGGGAAGGAGCTTTCCATCACTGAAGGTTTTTGCACATTCATTTAGTCTTTCATTCAGTTTCATGGTTATGGTCATTCAGTTTCATGGTCTAGTCTTGCTGGGTCGTGCTTGACTGGTAGCCGACTGACTGCATGGAATCTGGGAATTTTCCTCGCCAAGAGGCTGTCCCCATCACCTACTCTTTTGTTGGGATTTATATGTGGAGAAGTAAGGCCCTCGTTCTTGTCCATTTGACAAAGGCAACACTTGGCCCAGTCAGTGTTCCAACATTTTCTCAGTTGATTTTTGGTTTAAAGCCATTGTAATGTTTAGGGTCGAAGGTTTATCCTTTTACCACCCTGTATCACGGGCACTTTCTTGTATGGGATACAGCTAGGGTCATGCATTATTTTACGCAATCTGTACACCATCTGGATAACTGAAACCCCATTATCCTTGGCTCGGCTCTCCCGCGCTTGCACTTCCTGTCGATTCAGGTGCGGCTGCTTAAAACTGATCTGGGGTTGGTAGTAAGCAGCATTTGGGACACTAAGTATAATGCTGAATCCTACTTGGCTGACGTTGAACCCCATTCTGGGTTACACAGCAGCGATTGTCACCAGTGTGCCCTTGTAGTGCCCGACAATCACTCCTTTACAGTTCTCTGCTGTTGTGACAATTCTGGCAGTTGGGTTGGAACCTCATGGATAAAGATGGCTGGTTCATTGACTCTATGCACTTTGAAAATTGGAGCTAGACATACTCCATCACAGAGAGACTCTCTGTGTGCTACCCTCACCTAGTTCAGCCCATGAGCCAACACGGTGTCCCGGGGTGTGGCCGTTGCCGTGCACTAGCAACTTCTTGGAGCCGTAGGTGAGAGTTGGGCAAGTAGTGAGAACTAGTGCCAGTAGTCCATCCTGGAGGATGTGGCTGACTTCTGAAACAAAGGTAGTACCTCTACCACTAAGCCCCTACACCTATGGCAACAGCAGCTATTGATATCTACAACAGTAGGCCTACAAGCCAATTGAGCCATGCAAACACCACAAAGCAAAGACTCACCGGACAGCCAAAAGTAAAAAAAACAACTTATTGGAGGATGTTAAAGCTGTAATAATTAGATAGTATACCAGAAAACATATAATTCTACATCACAATCATTCAAATTGACCAAGTACATGCATTTATTTAAGAAAAACATTCTCCGCGAGTAAATTTGACAGCCATCTTGAAAAATGGCCACCATTTTGAAGTTAAAAATTATTAAAACTATCAAAATTAGATCCAGCATGCTAGAAAACACATCATTTGACACCAAGATCAATCAAATCGACCAAATAGATGAATTTCTATGAGAGAAACCATTAACGGCAGGTCAATTTGGCGGCCATCTTGAAACATGGCCGCCATCTTGGATTTTCAAGTGGCCAATCGTTTATATTTGCCAAGTGTCCCCTCGGGAATCATCATTCCAAATTTGGTGCTTGTATCACTATTTGCATGATTTTTCCACCATCCGCTCCACTAGAGGGGGTTTGGTTGGTGATGAAAGCTACCTCCAGATCAGCTAATAGCAAATTCAATAACAATAGCTGGGTTTCAACCAGTAGAGGACAGTCGCAATGCATATTTACTGTAAAGTACAGCAAAATGCATGCTTACACATTGATGTATCAGAATAATGTCATATATAATAATATAACAGTCATGGGCCATTTTACTGCAGAATGGGTACTTTTACTTTGATAATTTACACATTTAGTTGATAAAAGTTCTGTACCTTTACATACAGTTTTGATTGATTAACATTATTCGGAAAAAAAAGTTTGGAAATTTGTGTTTGGTTGATTATTTCTCTGTTGTTACAATGCTAATGGTCATTGTATTTTACATCGTTGGAAAGCCTGTTTATTTACCTTCACAATGATGTCCAACTTGTAAGGATCATGCATTTGTGGGATAAGCAGCACAGCTGATTATGTGAGTAGCGCCTAAGTGAAATATGCCAAAACTCTCTGCCAATGCTAAACAATGCTGTTGGTATAGACTCTTGTTTTGAGCTCCAGGTGCTACCAATCAGGTGCCTGATGTGCATGGGGCCTGCTGGGTGCTGCGCCCTACTAAAGTGATCATTTGGTGTCTGCTCCAAGCATCGGCATGCCACGTTCAATCGGGATAAGGCCGATAGGGCAAGTTGAAGCTGGTGTTCCGCAAAACCAAGTTGCATCCTGGTTGAGGAATGGAACGCCATCCCAGAGCAACGTGTGACCAGGTTTTTTGACCAGCATGAGGAGGAGGTGCCAGGCTGTTGTGGCTGCGTATGGATCTTCCACCGCTACTGAGGCTCCTGACGGTGTATTAAGTGAATAAAGTGTAAAATAGCCAATATGTCTTGTTTGTTCCTTGTTACTGATAGAGAGTTCAATCATCCAATCCACCAAACAACTCAAAACAAGAGTCAATACCAACAGGGCGACTTGGGCGCTACCCACATAATCAGCTGTGCTGCTCAGCCCACAAATGCATGATCCTTACAAGTTGGACATCATTGTGAAGGTAAATAAACAGGCTTTCCAACCATGTAAAATACAATGACCATTAGCATTGTAACAACAGAGACATAATCAACCAAACACAAGTTTCAGAACTTTTTTTTCCGAGTTTAAATAAAGGATCAGAGTACTTT